>NW_016157258.1:92568-127417 GCF_001687245.7 Rhagoletis zephyria | reverse complement strand
GGCAACTGGCTGAGTCAGTGGGATCGTCGGTTCGAATCCTACTGAAAGAAGTCTGATGAGGAAATGTGGTGATTTCCGAAATAGCTATCACTTCTACCATTTTTTCAAATTGTTGTTGCTTTTCCACAATAAATTTTTCATTTAAAAATGGCCTCGAGCTCATTATAAAAAAATTGTTGAATTATTCTATAACTAGAAAAATGCGCCAGCAATTGGGACCAGGCCGGTGAAAACTTCGATATTAGAGAAGGCACCGATTCGTTCGTCATTCGCATGGTAATTCGATCTGAATTACGCACAAATAAGTTAATTCGTTCTCAAAATTTTGTATGGCGAATTACGTGATTCGGAAGGTAATTGGCAAGGCGGATGACGAATGGGAGAGCGAATTACGAAGCGTGGAAACTCCGTATAATTTATACTGTAATGTGAACATAGTTTTATTTAAATTATATGTCATATCAAATCTTTATAAAATATTTCTCAAGTACTTTGTTAATGATTTATTTTGGAACGAATCTCCGTCATCCCTTGTCAAGTTTGGTTTGCAGACAAACCGGTTTCGGCATTGTGCCATCTTCAGTGTTATTTTTCGTTCTCAATGATACTTGAGTAATACTTGAGCTGAACCAATTTGAAAGTCGATTTTTTTATAAATAAAATTTGCTTCTGCAAAAATGTTATCAACAGAATTAAAATAATGATATTTTTGGAGATATTTCCAAATTGTATAGCTCTCGCAAATCATAAGGTTTAAAATACAATAAATTGTATATTTTAGGTGGAAACCCCGCAACTTTTTCTGGTGAGGCACGCTAATTTNATAAAGCAAAAGCATACTGAACATTGTGTTAATAATTCTTTTTTTTTGTGAAAATTGTCAAGAAGTTATTAAAAATATATGAGTGCAAAACTGTAACATTTGCCTTAATTTACATTTTTGTCTGCTGGTTTTGTTAATGTTGTTGAATTGACTTCAAATCGTTATGACAGAGGAAGCAAAGATGTACCAATAAAAATATACAACAACAGTATGAATATCGTTAGAACTTGGAAAGATAGCGACAGCTGAAATAAAAAGTGTTACTCCATGTTACAGTTTTGCTCGTCACTGTACATCAGTATGTATATACATATACCTATCCTATCTCAATTCAGTTGGTTGTTAGAAACAGCAATTACTTGAATAAAGTTACACTCGGGTATAAAAAGTGATAAATTCTTCAACACCCACAACAGAAAATTGACTTAGCATGAGAAAAGTGATGACTCTCAAAATAAATGCATGTATGTATATTCGAGTACATACAAACATCCTACAATAGCAACTATTGTTGTAGATAATTTTAACAAAAGAACATTTGATGAGAAAAGTCGTTTTTGAGGGGCTCACCAAAATATACATATCTACATATGTACATATGAACACGTCATTAAAATCACGTAGCTCACTTTTTAAATGCAATTGAGTGACTTAGCTCAATTTAAAGCCAACACAAGTATTTTACTGAGAAAAATGTCGACCTTAATGAAACAAGTGTGCAGTACACACCCAAAAATCAGCAGCAAAGCGTAATCGAATGCACAGAGAATAGGAGTGTAAAGAATGTGAGATATAAAAGTAAGATTGCCTTAAAAATTCAAACCCACAAGTAGTTGTGTAGCACTGCCATCAAAATTCCTAATTTAAATAACTGTCCAAAAAAGAAATGGAAAAATATACATAAATGCATGTAAAATCCCGACTCAAAAGTGGTTGTGTTTAAATTCAGAATCCATATACATATCTACATACGAGTATTTATGTCTGTACAATGACGTGGCAAATTGGCTGACTATGCAGCTTGGAAAGGCTGACTCTTTTTCTTCTTCAGATATTTCTTTAAATATTTTTCTGCTTTGCTTCCAAAACTGGTCTACACTTCTAAAGCGAACATTGGAAATATTTGAAATGCGAAAGAGAGACTTGTAAGAAATGTAAATGAAAGCGCAAGCCGGCATTTAATCATTTGATAAGAAGCTTGTCCTACATACGTAAATGCGGTTGGAAATTTGTGTGCATAGTATATACTACCTATGTATGTATGTATGTACATATATTGAGAGAAAAGCAACTGAAAGTTCCAGCAAATAAAAAAGTCACACACCGATCAGCATCATAAAACACTCTCGAAAGTTTGATGGTTTTGAGCTAATAAAAAATTGAATTGAATACTAAGTAAGGCGTCAGTGCAGAGGTGTTAAATCAACTGTGCCAAATTCAGAACGCGTTTGAGTGAAGCGCCTATGGTATTCTTTAGATGTTGTTGACACATTCAATTAGCAGTATCAAAACCATCTACAAACACTACAAACTACATATTGACATTCTGCTAATTAAATTTAGGGTAGAATATATAAATATGTATACATACATATGTATGTGCCTGTTTTATGGAAATATTTAAAATATGGCGGGGAACAGGTTAACTCAGTTATTAGGTATCGAAAAATTTCCGCGATTTTATGTTTATTTTCACATAAAGAGGTACCAAGGTGTCTTCAGAAAGCATGGCCTTAAACTGCTAAAACAAAATATGTATACAAATATATAGCAAGCTGGCAATTTAAATTGTAGGTAAAAAATTTATAAAAGATTTCTCAGAGCCTTTTGGCGAAAGTGTACATTTTAAGGAGTTTTATTCCAAGTAAAACTGTATAATATTCTTTAGTTTGCATGAATTTCGCAGCCACTTGGTAGTATTGACGAAATTCCGTATATCGTAGAGAGAGAGAGCCGACTACACACTGAAATACATATGCACTGCACGAATGGTGGTCAAGTGTCTTTAACCTCACTGCTGCAAGGTCGAGGCACTCGCAGAGAATGTGTTCAACTATTTCGTCTGAGCTGGATCCTTGCAGCCGCGCTGACCCTGTATGTGGATTCTTTCGGCATGCACACTCCCACAGGCCAGTGTTCTGTGAAGACTGCCGTGAGCTTTTAAATATTTTTCTCAGGGACCGAAAATAACAGTTATTTTTTTTTTAACAGATAAGCTTCGCCTAATATTTTTTAAGTCTAAAATAAAAGTCCTTTCCTGATAATAAACAAACCGCTTATCCAAATTAAACAAATTTGGTATCAAACGAGAGAGGACTGAAATAGCTTTTAAACAGAAACAACGAACGAAGGTTACCGCCTCCGTTTATGTTTTGTTTTATAATTTAATACAAAAGAAATTCATATACCTAACCCAAGGTTTGTTCTATGGTAATAAAATAGCATTTTTTATTGATATATTTTTAAATAGGTGGCTTTCCTCGTTTACACATTTCAGTTTTAAAGCTATTTCTCTTTCATTTATTTAATTTGAATTAACGGTTTGTTTATCATTAGAAAAAGACTTTTATTTCGGGCTTAAAAAATATCTGGCCAAGTTTGACTGTTAAAAAAAAAAAATAACTGTTATTTTCGGTCACTGGTTTTTCTTGCTCATTCCTACCAGAGCCGTGGTTTTAAGAGTCGTAGATATTTTAGATCTGTCTGGTAAGCCTATACGATTCTGCATAGCTCCACCTCTGTTTGGCTTTGGATTGGTAAATTTCGTTAATTCGGCATTTGATTTTCATAGCGAGGCGCCCATTTATTTATTTCCAGAAGCATACATTGATGAAATCGGAAATGCAGAGCTGAGCTTTAAATAAATTCAACTCTACTCAATGGCAAAGCTTGACGTGTGTATACCTACANCTCTCTATGCCAAAGGGTATTTTCCGAAATCGGCTTGAATCTTATTTAAGTAATCTCAATAATATTTTATAATATGTAATTTTTTCTAATATGTGTAGTCTGTAAGAACATCCTGTTGTAGACTTCATAAACAAATAAATAAATAAATAAATAAATAATTCTATCGTGTACATATTTTTTTAGTAACCTTTAACTTATTACAATGATGCATATAGTGCATTTAACATTCCAACACGTTCGGCTGTGAGCGTTAGTTTGCCGGAAAGCCAATGACTGACTCTCTGTACAGATGAATCATCAGCATTGAGATTGTCACAAAAAGTATTATTTTAAAAGTGGTTACTGATTCATATAATAAGGTAAGCTACATAGTATATGTATGTATGTATAAGCATTCGCAAACAATTAAGAAATTGCAAAACAAATAATTTGTATATATAAATGTGCGCACGTATGTACATATATACATACATATGTACGTCATTAAAGTGGAATTAGTTTAATAATTAATTGTTGTAAATAGCCGCCAAGCACTCGACAACAGCTAAATCTTAACTAGGCCAGTGGAAATAAACTAGGCTTTATATTTTGGCATACAGTTTACCCCGCCTTCTCGTTCGATTGAAAATTGCCGACATTTCGCTCTGAAAATGAAATTTTTTATATTATGCTGTGGCTTGTTGAACTTGTGACTATCAATTTCTGCTTTATTTCGCACATCCGTTGCAATTCTTTTCACAGTAATATTTTATCGCGGTTTATTGACATGCCTTTGTATTTATATGTACATATGTATGTATATGCAAATGAATTGCATACATATATGTATGTATATAACAGAAAGTATACATATACTTGTACATATATATATGCATGTATGTATGTACTAAATTATATACGTCTATGTAATACTTGTCGAAGATCATACATATACACTAAATTATAGCGAGTAGATTTTGTTTCGCAAAATGATCTTGAACAGATGCCGCTCTATTAAAGCTAGCTATCATTCCAGTTTTTTATATGTACATATGCGCATACATTAACAGACATAAACTGGTGTAGATTTTTACATACATATTTACTATCCATGACTTTATTGTGTTGCTATTTTCCACAATCTGTTTATATGTATGTAAGTAATGTGCATTGTCTTGTTGGCAATTGCTACTAGACAAAAACCTTACATATTCGTATTCGTGATTTTACACATGTAGATATACGTACATACATATGTACATATTAATAAATATTTAGATATACATATGTATGTATGTAAAAGGTCGCCTTAGTCACAGCGTCTGTTTTAACGCGTACGCAGTTATTTTTTTATTGTTAAGTTTTATTTGTTTAACATTTATCGTGTCTTTCTGAGTTATATATTTTCAATATTTTGTTGTTGTTAATGCTGGCGACGAAGATGATGGTTGTGAGTTTGAACGATGATGTCATCAGCTACTGTTAGAGCGTTTGATTTGAACATAATTCCAAGAAGAGAACATAATATCAAAGCAAAAACTATATTTCTTTACCCTTTCATATTAGAAAAACACTTTGAACAAATTTCAAACTAAATATTTACTAAAGAAAAATCATTAAAACGTTTTCTAAGTATGCATTTGTTAAACATAAAATTTTAAATAAATTATACACTTTTATACTAGTTACACTTTCTCCTCCCAGCAGATAATTTTGGTATACTTCTACCCGCATGCCACACATACACATAATTAAAAAAAAAAATAGATATGTACATACATATATAAAACAAACAACTCACACTAAGTGAAAGTTGAAAACTAAACTATTTTTAACAAATTTTCTATTTACCACAAGCGATTGTATGTATGTATGTATGTATAGTATGTATTTATTGTATCACTGCCAAATGTGTACACTCACTGCTTCAACGCCTCAACGTAGACTGAAATGCGCCACTCAATTGCAATTACTTTTATTCCTGCGACCATTGGAAGCACACAAGGAATGGGTGATCAACGTATTGGGGAGCGTAAAATGTGGCCCAAAAGAGCAAATGTCGTAAAGGCTCTCTAATATAACAACAACTAGCTGCCGGCTTTCTATGTGGCGCAAACGCTCAGTTTTAAATATATAAATTACTTCCAATAAAAGGCGGGTTTCGCTAGCGCTCCCATTCTCTTTCGTTGTCGTCCAACTACGTGTTTTGTAGGTAGTTTTCATTACACCGGCTATTAAACATTAATCATCTCTATTATTTTTTGTTGCTTAGGCTATTGGAAACTTTTGGATGTATGAAAACTTGTTTATGCTGATCTCAATGACGTCATTTACTTTGTTATGCTCTGAATGTGGTTGTCTTTTATTGTACAGATAAAAAGAACGAATCTGCTTTCCAAGCCAACGCCAACGAAATAGATGGAACAAACAAATAATTGCATAACATAAGTCGGGCTTTATATATGCATACATATTTGAATGCATATCTCGGAAATAAATTTACGCAAAAAAAGGTATGTGAAGCTTCTTTTCTCTCTATGACCCGTATTTCCTTATTTCTAGTGAGCCCGGGTGGCGTTAAACGCCAAAATTGAATTTGACATATTAAACAGGTGGCAACCTTCCTCAAATCTTAAAAAAAAATTCCAAGTGTTTGTCACAGTTACCGGCAACAGGTGGCAACCCTAAAAAATAGTATTTTCAAACACTTTTTCGTGTGACACTCAGTTTTAAATATATTATTTTTCATATCTTGCATATAAGTTGACTAAATTCGACACTTCAAATTGGTGGCAGCCGTTTTCAAAAGCATTTTCAAAACTAAAATCTTTTTCTTGTGACATTAAAATATTTATGTAAGTAAAGAATTAAGTCGAATTTGATTTTTCAGATACTTGGCAACCCTCCCAAATATAGTTTAAACGTAAAGTGTTTAATAATTAGTTGAACTGATTAAATATTTTGTATTTAACTTTTTAAACAGGGGCCAACCCTCTTCAAATGCCTCGACAATGTCCTAAATGTTCAAATTAAAGATTTCTTACCACTCTTTCGTTTGCCACCCATATTTTAATATTTTATAAAACATATTTCATAATTAAAATGGACTTTTAAACCCTTTTAAAAATATTTTCAAACTAAAACCTTCTTAAGGCTCCTATATTGAGATACATATTTCAACATTTTTTATGCACATTTAATAATTCCAATAATTAATTTAACTGATTAAATAAATTTAAATAATAAATTTAATGGGCTATAAAACTGCATAACTAGAACTTTTCTGAAAATTCTGAATAAAATGTTTACAAGTTTTGGGTGCAATTGTTAAAGTTTGTTGAATTTTTTTAATTTTTGTACGAAATTTTTTGAATTGATCTTTTTTTTTGTTTTTACTATGAAAATTGTTTACATACATATCTCAATTACCTAGGCCTTTAATTTGGCACCTCGCCATTCCCTACCTTCTTTTGTCGCTTTTTCGTTACATCGATGGTTGCATTTACTCCCAACCGAATGCAAAGAAGTTTCACTTCAAAAAGTGGTTAAAGCGGAGTACTCAGAACAAACTTGTTTGACAAATCTGTTTGATGAAGGTTGAGTAACCATTACCTTCCGTTTAGCCAAACTTTATTTCCATTGGGTTTTTCGCGAAGTAAAGATGTCTAAATATAATGCGGATGTTGCAATTGCGCTGCTGAATTCACCATAAGTGTAACCTGTTAACCAGGCATAAAAAATAGCACTTGTGGAATAGTTTTTTTATCGCTTACATTTATTTTATATTCAGCTTTATCATGATCTTTATTCTCCCAGAACCGGTCAACTTTTCGCTTCCGTGTATTCACTAGGGGAGGATGAAAAAACATCGGCCGAATTTTTTTTCGGGCGAAACTCACGTTAAGGTTGATTTAGCTTATAATTTTTGAGCATTAAAAATATGCACTTTATGTTGCAATAAAACATCTTTGTGAGAACCTTTAATAAATAGCCTCAAGAAGTATGATTTTTATGAATTAGTAAAGGCGCTTTAGAAAAAAAGGGTTTCTCAAAAGGCCTCCTGAAATACGTCCCATCAAAGCTCTTCAATGGGTAGCGAAAGGAAAATGCCTTCAATTTATCCCAATTCAGAGTAGAAAGCCTCCTGATTCTAAGGAAGACCTTTTGAAAAGGCTTTTAGCTCAAACAAGTAAACCACAAATATTGGATCACTATCGCAATCTTGCGACATTCGTAACACACGTCGGCAACTTGCGATAGCGATCCGAAAATTGTAGCTCACTCATTAGATAATAGCCGCACAGAAATTATCTACTGGGTATGTCTACCCTAAATGATTATTAAGTTTTTAACTAAATACATTTTAAAGCTATCAAAAAAATTAAATCTGTACCTTAAGTTTAGAAATATTACTTTATTTTACCTTTGTTGAAATAAATATTATTTTAAATAAAATAAAATTAAGAGTGAACAATAAATTTACATTATAATTTGCTAATTTATTAATCATCTTGAGTACTTACCGCCATTAACTAACTTATTATTTCGTCATTTCATTACATTATTTCCGGGCTAGTATCAAAATCACTGCAAATACAAACAAACAAATTTTTATGAATAAGAAAAAACAATACAATTAGATACTTACTTACATACAATAAGTACACTCTATGCATGAATCATGATCTTGAGTAGAGCAGTAGAGGTAGAAGTAACGCATTTTATTACGTTTATACAGCGCATTTTGCTTCAAAAATTTATGTACACAAAGTTTAACTGAGAGCAATATTCTGTCTCGTCACAGAAACAGAGCAATCAAATATTCACAAAGATGCACTGGCATTCACATGCCTACATTCATGTTAAGGCAAATATGAATACCGCTGGGATTCTCTTCACGGTAACTGAGACTTTTAACGTCACAAATATTAATCATGACACTAAAAATATTATATTACATTAGCGCACTTACCCTTTTATTTTTTATGTGTATGTATGTGCATATAAATCGAACATTTTTTTGTTTGTGATTTGATTTTTAAGCGACTCTGGATGTATGTATATGGGTTACGATATATCTCGTATGCCATTTTGTTTGATCTGTGAGAAGAAAAGCGTTGTATGAGAAATAAATGTTACCACAAAAAAACAAATCGCAAGTACATTTACCACAAAAGGTATCGCTATTTGTTGTACTACGTTAGATTTCTCCACCAACGCAACATAATACTTTTGTTCATTACATTTACTGAGGATGATGCGCTGATTAATTTTGTGTGCATGGCTGTCGCCAAGTGCAGGACATATTTTCCAATCATTCCCATTCACACGCGTGGTCAACTCGTTTGTTATGACAACCTGCGATAAATGAAATTATAAAAATTTCGAATGAAAAATAGCCTAAGAACATTTTAATGCAATAAAATACATATTGGGAATCGCTTGATCTTTGCTCGAAAGTTTTAAATTGAATTATTGACCTATTAACCGAACAACAATTAATCAATATTTGAAACAAATTTTACAAAATCGAGAGATATCAATGACGTCCAAATTTTAACGTTCCAGAAACAGTCGGCTACTGCTCCCATTAGTAATCCTTACTACTTACTTTAATAAGGATTAGATAAGTATTAGAGACGTGAAACACTTTTTTCAGTTTTGAGTTGTGTCCTTATTGTAGAGGATTATCGATATGTACATATGCTAGCTATTTAGGCTACATACTTGCCATGAACACTTAGTGGGTGGCGATGGTGTTGCGATATATAAAAAACGGTCATACTAACTGGATACTAATAGACAGTTTCACGAAAGAAATTTAAGTGAAAAACATTTTTTTTTATATAAATTTAATACGGAAACTGACAGAAAAGTAATTTTTAAACAAAAAACAAAACCGACTTCAATTCTTATATAAAAATTTAAGATTATCGTTAACTTCTTCATGATCCGATGATCGGATGTGAAGTAACAACTTTCCTTTAAAAAAAGAATTATAGAAATCAGTTAACGTGGTTCAAAGTTATGCGGTAACATACATAACGAAAATAATAATAAAATAAAAAAAAATCTTTCGAAGAATTGATAAGCTTTCTCTTTTTTGTGAAGTCGGTTAAAAATATAATAATTTTTCACCTAAATTGTTTCCGTGAAATCGACTACAAAATACCACTGATTTTTGGGATTTTTTTTTTGTTGGCGGTGTTGTCGATTTTCCTCCATATAAAAAAATGTCAACTAAAACTTTGAATAACTTTTGAGGGAGTGAATTTATGGCAAAACTATCCGAGACTTTTTTACGTTCATACCGAAAAATATTATTAAAGAAATTATAGTTTAAAAAAACTAAAAAAAAAGTTTCCAATCGTACTGTCATCAGGTATGTAACTTGAGAATAGAAATCGCTGCATCTTTTAGGCGCATCAATATTACATAGTTACATCCCGAGCTAATAAAAAGGAGGTAAAATCAAAAATTTTGAATAAATGGTTTGAAATATTGGTGAAAATTTGTTGAATTTTTATATGTTTTTGACAAATTTTGAAAAGTGAATTTATAGCTAGATATTTAAAAAAAAATTTAACATTAAATAAACCAAAAACATATAGCCAAACTGGTCAAAATAATTTTAGAATGTGGTTCTAGGCAATATGTAAATAAATATTGGTCGCTCATATTTTACTAGGTATTGTGTCGAGTTTCTCCTCCAATTTCTAAAGTACATTTGGACCACGAATCGAACCTGCCGTGTGGTATTGCGCACCCATAACCACTCGGCTACTCGGCAAGTATGCATTTAAAACTGATTCAATTATTTAAAGACCAAACTAGAAAGCGAGAACTACTTACAATGAGTCTGTACTCCACTGCTAAGTGTTGCAACTCGCTCAATAAGGTATAAAGTATTCCTGTACGTTCGGAAACTTCCTCAATCACACGCAGTGGAAAAGAGAACGAATCAATGACGATTAGTTTGATCTAGCGGAAGACAAAAATATAAAGTTAAACACATACATACGTAAATTTATGAGAAAGTGGTATATATTTATTTACCTCTTTATCCTCCATTAACATTTCATGCAATTTCTTTACGGCAGCCTGTAGCATTAAAAAGCCTTGACAGTAAATATATGTAACACCATTCATTATAGAATTAGCTGTGAAAGAATTTTGGGCATGAGTATGGATATCGGTTTTATGTAAGGTTCGGTGGAAGCGCTTCTCTGTGCAAACGGCAATTTCTGTTGTTCAATTGTTTTAACTCATTAATATTATTTTGTACATTAAATGTTTGTCTGCATGACTACTTTTACCTAGCAAACGTGTGGGACTAAAGTCCTGATTCGTGTCCAGATAAACAGCTTTACCTTGAAGTCCACCGACTGTCCGAGGAAATTGTACATTAATACACAGTTGCAAACTATAAAATATTACACTTGAAAATTTAATTCAGTTCAAAGTGGCTAATTTGCTTACCACATTTGTGTTTTACCACAACCAGGTCCGCCGCAAAACTCTGTAATCAATCCCGCAACGATGCCTCCAGCCAGCTTATCATCCAGCTCCTTGCAAAGTGTGATAAGCCGGGGCATTTCTTTCTCTTGACGCCATATATCAAAGCAAGTTGTCTTAAACATAATAAGTGTTTGTGGCCTTACTTTGCCGCAAGATTGTCTGACAAGGATTTATATCGCAATGGTACTACGTGTGCCGCAGTTTTCTCCCCAAGGTAGTTGTTTGCGGTTTGAATACGTTACCTACTATCCAATTTAAAATTGATACTTTGTAATGCCGTGTTCGGTTGGTGGTTCGAAAATTCCTTAGAATTCATATAAACAATTTACAAATGCCGGTCAACTTCACTTTGTATCGAAAGTTGTAAAAATTGCAATTACCGGTGAATTTGTTTTGTTTAATTTTCTGCTTTGTTTCGGCTGGTCAGCTGATCGCGCGAAAACAGTGTTGGAAAGTTTAAAAGAAAATTTTAAGAGTGCTCTATTTCAAATAATTGTTCCGAACTGTTGCGGTTAGAGCGTGTCAATATGCGTTCTCATGTAGCAAATGATTTTCAAAAGTAGAGGAAATTGAGAGAGCAAATGTCAGTTCTTTGGGAGGGAAAGCTAAAAATTTTTGACTGGAAAATTTTTACCAAGGCGAATTAATACACACAAACAAAAATTTACATGTATTTTGTTTTTACTTGTGCGGTGTGAGCTGTCAAAATCAGACCAATACTGAATATTCCCCCGAGGATTTCATTTCTTGCGGATTTTACTTTTCTCGAGAATAAAATCCTTCTATTCGAAATTGCCAGGGAGCAGCATTTTCCTCGAAAATTTGGAAGCAGAAAATTATTTTGACAGCTAAGTTAAGCTACAGTTAAGGAAGTAATTTTGACAGCTCAACTCCCACCATTTAATTTGCGTGTTTTACACATAAAAGTGTGTTTCACATAAAAGAGTATTTCTGATTAAAGTTGTTAATAAATTAGTGCGCGGATATTTCAAATCTGTTTTAATCAGTTTAAAGTTTTAAATCAGTTGCCACTGTGAATTTTGGAAGCCACATTATTAATAAACTAGTGCTCCGGAAATTTAAATATTAGTACTCAATTAAAACTTACTGCCATCCCTAAATTGGCGCGTCAAGCGCCAAACAACTGTCAAAAATCCTCATGCCCATACAATTTGTATGAAGCATCCCACAATAACGCGGCGCTAACGCCGAGCAAATGGAATTTTCATTTTTGACAGGGCGTTACGTGTTGAAGTTGGATGCGGAAGACGGAAAGAAAGAGAAAGGACAAAAAAGTGAAAGAGGAAACGAGAATAAAAACGAGAGGATCTGAGAAAACGTCAAAAATTACGACGCGTTGATTTGGGGATAGCGCGCGCTGACACTCGTCGACAATGGATAACGCAACGCTTAGCGCTCCAATTTAGGGACGGCAGTTAGTCATTTAACTGCACATGTGAGTTGAAATATTTTGATTTCAATCGCGCGTTTTCATGTAATAAACCAAAATAAGTGTGCAAATACCCAAGGGTACCCTTTGCTAGGTCCAGTTGCCACTGTGAATTTTGGAAGCCAGCAATTTTGGAACGAGCCCGAGCCCACAGTCGACGACGTTGGAGTCGATGTTCTTACTATGACGAGGTACGAATAGCGATTATGCGGATGAAAAATAACGAAATTGCTGGAGCTGACGGCCTGCCAGCCGAGCTATTCGTCGGCGAGGAACTGATAAGGTCCTCTGCCCAATCCACAAGATACGCGACCCCGCGCTATCTACCGCAGCATTAGCCTTCTAAGCATAGGTTACAAGATCTTATCGTGCTTATTGTGTTAAAGACTTCAGCCCATAGAACTGAAAAGGTATTCACCTTTAGCCAAATCTTTAGCCAAAGACCCTGGAGAAAAGGATCGACACTTACCATTTATTTGTCTATTTCAAATCCGTTTTCGACAGCACTAAATAAGTTGCCTATACGCCGTGATGTCTGCATTTGGCATCCCCTGAAACTGATGCGGTTGCGTAAAATGTCGTTGAGCAATACCACCAGCTCCGTAAGAATTGGGAAAGACCTCTCCGAGCCATTTTCTACCAAACGGGGTTTCAGACATGTGATTTTTTAAATCTGATGTTGGAAAAGATAATGAGAGCTGCACAACTGAACCGCTCAGGAACCATTTTTTACAAGAGCATGCAATTGTTGGGGATTGCCGATGATATCGACATCATCGGTAACAAATGCCGCGAAGTCTGTTCTGAATTTTTCACGTTGGATAAGGGAGCAAAGCGATTGGATCTGGTGGTCAACGAAGACAAGACGAAGTTTCTACTGTCAGCGCATTCGCGCCTTGATACCCACGTCATTGTTTACAGTTAGAATTTCGTTAGTGTTTAGCTACGGCTACAGTTACTGTGCACAAAAAAAATACGAAACAAACACATATTTTTTTATTGCTCCGAAATCGTCAAAACAAAAGTTCGTCAGAATACGCAAGCATAGTAACCCGAGCTTAAGCTTCTCATCCGTTTTGTGACGTGCGCCTTGATGTTATCACACAAAGTTTTACAGTTTTACGCCGACTTCGAACGGCGAGAAGCTGCCACTATTGGAAAAAACTTGTTTTTTAATTTTTTTAAGTTAGTCGGAAACTGGGCTCGAACCCAGGCCCTGCGGAATGCTAGTGCGCACTGCCGCCCACTACACCACAGCGGCCGTCGGTCTAGAGGTCGCGCTTTCCCATTTTTCGGTGACACCTACATATGTATGTATGTACATAGGGGTGGTCTTTAAATGTAGGAAGTAAAGCTTTACATCAGATTTCCAAACAAGCCTCAACCCATACTCCGGTGCTACTATAGTCGAAAATATCACATATAATTTTTGATCCCTATTGGAGTCGGTTAAGGCGTGTCGCACAGGAGTCAAAGTTCAGATTACCCTATGAAGACGTATTAACCGACTCCAATCGGGTCTAAAATTTATATGTGATATCTTCGACTTTGGTAGTATCGATTTTGGGTTTTAGATGAAAAAAAAACAAAATAATAGTTTTAATTTTTTGAGTCCTTAGAGGCATCTGGCCTTTGGTCCCTTTGCGACACGACGACTTTCATTTGATTTTGTAAGGACCGCCCTAATGTATACACATACCTACCTTCGGCCAACAAAAAAAAATTCAAATTCTTCTATCGCAATAGGGTGTGTTCAGAAATGCATCAGGCCAAAGCATCAGTCTCTTTATTTCTAAACATTAATTAATGGAAATGTCCAATATGCGCAACCACGGCTAAATGCCGAATTGTAACTTAGTTGCGTAAATAAGGAATTTCCATCAATTATAGTTTTGAAATAAAAGAGACTGATGCTTGGCTTGATGCATTTCTGAACACAGTCATAATCGAAATACTTGCTTAGAAAAGGTTTAAAGATTTTTGGTGAGCTTTAATTTACCGAAATTAGTGTCGTACGTTAGGGTGATTAGAACTGAGATCTGGTGGGTAGGTGCCAGAATGGCGTCTTTAAGTGGTTTGGCAAAAAAAACTATTATTTTTTTTTTAATTGTGTTGCACAATTACACAATGTAGAATCAGTCATGTACGGTAAACTTTTTTTTGTTTTCTTGTAAGTTGGTGCGGTCTAGTCTACATATTCATCATCATTGTCCTTTTAAATATTTATCTATATTGTTCCCAGATATGTAGTTTGTAAAGTTCAAAAACTTCTTGCCTCAGCCGTACAATTTCAAATTTTAAATTTTCCAAATAGGGGCTTTTGCAGTGTTGGTGATCATATGTAGAAACTTAATGCTCATATACCTACCGATACATATATAGCTCAATGAGAACTATATTGGTCCCCTCACGTGTCCACTCTTCTATTACATATTAGGTAGAGCGCAATTTGTCTCAAGTACATACAATGATTGGCGACGCTCACCTACACTGTTATCAGTATGTAGGTTTATAAATACTCTCATGTTGAACTACATAAATCCGGGAAAATACACAACGGCATTGTACCTAAACAGGGTATAAATACAGACCTTTCATGTTAAGGGCCATTCAGAGGCGTAACTGAACTTTCAAATACGGTAGTTTCGCGTTAAAATAAATAGAGACAGTGATCGTGCCAAAGCGCACCGCCCGCACCTGGACAATGCAGGCTGGTGACTTGTGTCGCATAACCGTCTGCGAGGGTTCCCGCGGTTTTGCATTTTGCCGATACGCGGTTTTGCATTTTGTTGATACGCGGTTTTGCACTTTAAACGACGATATATTTATGTATTACTAGTAAAAAATAGTATGGGAAAAAAATCTGTCACGGCCGATATATCACGTCAAATTAAACGAACAACGATTTGCTTACGCCGGTCACGTCCGACATCATGAAACACCCTTATGTACATATGTATATACTTGTATATGTGTAAAAACTTAGGTTAGGTAAATAGTACTTACATGTCGTATGAGTAATGTCTTCAATCTTAATGAATTTGTTCGCAATTTCTTTGCAGGATACACAGCAATACCTCTGCAAGCCCAGTCCAGCGCGTATGAAACTTGTAGTTTTTATTTGTCTTTCTATTTATACATTTGGCGATAATTCACAAAATATAATTGTTTTTAGTTGTTAATTCTCCCCTATTAATTTTTTCCACTTAAGTTACACCAAACTTTTATTAGAACAAAAGACCGAGGTGTTAAAGAATGCAGCCATGGTTAATTTATATCAGGGACCGTAACAGTTATAAGTTATACATAGCTCCGGATTAAGGGCAGGGCCGACGGGCCCACATATCGTAATTTTTATTAGGTTTGTATAGTAACTTCTCCAGTAAAACATTGCAGCGAGAGCGTAAAAGCAAAATAGAGCGTAAAATTGAGAAGAGAAAACTAGCAGAAACAGTTATTGAACACAAAACTAGTCAAAACTTGCAAGTGAATAGTGGTTGCACCGTTTTGATATTCTTCTGTAAACATTTTACTATATATAAATCAGTTTAAAAACCCTTTGCTTTACACACAAGCACTTACACAGTCCAGTACATCATTAATATTTTGATTTCCACCCAATTCAACAAATGGCGGATTTTGACATTTGTTATTCTTCAGGCAGGCAGGCAAAATATCCTTGAAATCGTAATAGCAGATATGCTATTTGATGAAAAACGGTCTTTCAACAACATTCTTATAAGGCCACAAGGCCACTATCCTATTTCAGTAACGCTTCGCACATCCCGTCCCCCTGTAAATATCATATAAAGGCAATTTTCAGAAATATGAAAAAATCGATACAATGCATGTGCCGGGTATATAATACTAAACTTATGTATGCAGTTCGATTTCGCTCGAACTTATCTCATTAGTTTATTGCCACTGAGTATTCTATTCATGTCTCGCATATCGACGCTTCAGATTTCACAATAAGATCTCATTATTGCATTCCCAATAAAGCTGTTATTTATGTATGTATGGGTATCAAAACCCGTAGAAACTACAATATATGTACATACATAAATATCTACGAGGGCGGCGGAATATGTACATACAGTATCGGCCATATCATTAACATCGCCCCCCCTTTCGAAATTATATTGATGCCACTTTTGTGTATTTATTTTTAATAAATTAAAATTTTTTTAGTTCTCTACAAAATTGTAAACTTCAGTTTATATCGGTTTTGCTAGAGAATGAACTGCATTTTAATAGAAAATAAGGGATGTGCGATAAATCAATTGAATAATTTTTAAATTGATCACAAAAATGTGATCCTGGGTAATTACCGTATACTCGTAACAAATTGATTGAAATCTGAGTAAATTTGCTAATGTTTTCGACTTTTCTAGGAAGCAAATGAATTATTTATAATACAATATTTTTCTTATTAAAAAAATACAACGCCAATCGAACACGTTACTATACTCCTGCTTGAAATAAACATATACATATCGTTACCATAATTCACAAACGCCTTAACCAAAAATTTTTTTTTTTTTTTTTTGCAAAAGAAAAAACCATAACATATAAAAAGAATATCAAAAATAGGCAGGGTTTTTTAAAAAGTGGCATGTAACTGCGTTGTTTTCTTTACTTGCTCGTTACAATTTTTATTAAAGGTGTAGTTTAATATATCCTACCAAAATCTGTGAAAAGCGCAGTTTTGAATAGTTTTGGTCAGAGCCTTTGTGAATTAAGGTAACGATATGCATGTCTATAAATTTTTTCTATTAAAAAAAAAATATATATAGCAACATTTATTCAGGTTTCTGATTAAGCAGGTTATCATTAATTAATTAGCTTACTGATTAGCAAAATTGATCAAATTCTGAGTAATCAAAATATAACTAATCGACAAATTAATCACTTTAATTAATCAAAACTGATTATTCTTTGATTAATTAACTTATTAGGTTTCGATTAATCAGCTCGTTTCATTAATTGATTAATCGCACAACCCTACATATTTTTTTTTGGTTTCTCAGTGATTCTATGAATTTTCAAGCGATCTACATACATACTTTTATAAAAAATTCTCAAAAATAAATAAATACACATAACTAGTAAACAATATCACTTTGAAAGGGAGGTGCTATTGATGTGAACGATGCTGTACATTGGCCGAGCTTCTGTTCCAATTTGCGGTGAGGGTCTTTTGATTTTACACAAATAAAGAAACCTACAGTTTACCGCCGCCTCCAAACGGCAACTGGTTTTCATGAGAAGTTTTTTCACCCAGCATCGTTCCCCAAAATTTTAAGGGAATTTATGTATTTTCTCGTTACAATAACAACAGTAGATTTTTTTATGACAGTAGTACACCTGGAGATTTGCCATTGCATGCGACCGTTATTTTAGAATATCTTATATTTATTTTTGGGATGCTTCTCGGACCTGCTGGCAGTACACATCTCTAACCAATCGTCTGCAGTGGCAGCGTATTCAAATTTGCCAGATTTATCCAGCTAAATAGCATTTTGTTTGACTTAAAATCTCAACAATTTGTATATGTATTACGTTCTGTTATCAGTAGCAGCTCTTTCTAAAAGCTCACATATGTACATACATACCGATCTTTGCTTGTGTTTGAATAAACAAAACACGTTTTCTCTCTCTAAATAGCTTATAAATTCAATCTAATCTCAGTTGATTAGCATTCCTAGTTTTACTATTCAATAGCATTTAACTTCGTATTTGCTGTAGCTGCGTAATTAAATTTTTAATATTAAAATAAACTACTATTTCTGGAAAAGTTAAAAGGCTAGAAAATAATAATTTTAAAACATGGCAAGCAATGGTTTCAAACCGCGCACATTTCCCAAACACTCCCCCTTGATATGTTACAACAAACCTGCCTCAGCACAGGTCAACCAACAGGAATACGACGATAAGCGTTTTGAAGCGCTCCAAGGAGAGCTCATCGAGACAGTGATCGTGCCAAAGCGCACCGCGCGCACCTGGACAATGCAGACTGGCGACTTGTGTCGCATCACCGTCTGCGAAGGCTCACAGGTGGGCGATGTTAATTTGTGGAACTTAGATAATACCAAGGAACGTTTCTACTCGGGCAAGACGCGCCAACTGCATAGCTCACATCTGAAAGTGTACGATCGCTTGTGGAGCAATTTACCATATTTACGTCCGATGGCCACTTTCGTTTACGATTCGCTTGCAGCCTACGGCATTGATGAGGATGGTGGTTCATTACATGATGTGATCGGTACGCGTTGTGACGATTACACTTATAAGCTAATCACCGGCAAAGAGCGTGTGGGCAGTTGCCATAGTTCGTTGACCAAAGCAGTGGTCGAGGAGCGCGGCATGAAGGAGGAAGATGTACATGATGTATGGAATATTTTCATGTGCACCGGTTTTACGAGAGTGAGTTTTTAAAAATTGTAGGTGAAAAAGTCAATTTAATGGTGTTTATGGGTGTTTCTTTCCAGGATACTCAACAGTATTTTTGCAAGCCCAGTCCAGCTCGCAAGGGTGATTACATTGAATTTGTAGCTGATATGAATCTCTTAGTGGCGTTAAGCGCTTGTCCACAAGGTGACGTGTCCATAACAGTGGGCGAAGAAGTACCTGATGAAGTCTGTCATCCACTTAAGGTGGAAATTTTTCGCAAAAAGCACATATAAAATTATAGCGTTTATGAGTAGTAATAAATATCCATAATCTGGAAAAGGCGAGTCGTTTTTCTTCCCCACTGGGCATACAATTGCCAAAAAGCGAAGAATAGAATAATGGCGACAATCTCCTCTCATTTTCACATCTCTTTGATTTATCTAGTATAAATTCCACTGTAGCTATATACATAGGTCATTCCATACAATATTTACCCCTCAATATTTTTTTGGGGGTAAAATATATTTTTTTACATTATTTATCGAGAAAAAGATGACACCAACTTTTTATTAAGTAATGGTATTCGTAAATCACAAAAAAAAATCACGAAATTTTGAGCCCACGGAGAAGTATCTTTTTTCAATTTTTTTGCAAACTTTTATTTTTCACAGCCACAAAGCTTTGTGGAAAAGTTTTCACGGTGAAAATTTTTTCGCAAATTATTAATTTTATGTGAAGTGATGAAAAATGTTTTCCCTTCAAGTTTTCACAGAACAGAAATTGCCCCCAGGTATGAAAAGTCGTATAGTTAATAAAAAGGTAAAAAATTAAAAAACACGGTTTTTAACACCTTGCTAAAAATATCTTATCACAAGTTTTCGAAAACAAATTACAAAAAAATAGTTTAATCTAACAAAATAAACCATCACGTCATAAAAAAAAATTATTTTAAGTCTGGTACGATATGTCGAAATTTAAAATGTCGACCTTAAAAACACCGAAAAAAATGTTAGAAAATCAAGAATGTCGATAAAAAATTGTCGACATATCGTACCAGACCCGTTTTTCAAACATTCAACTTTTTCGACATTCTCGACGTTTTGGATTTTTTCGATCTTTTCTTCATTTCAAAAGGATACGATTTCGACATTTTCCGTTTCTGTAAAACATTATTTCGATTTAAGAAATTATATTCAACAGTAAGTTTTTCATTAAAAACGGTCTCAAGCTCAATAAAAATTGTTGAATATAATTGTTATAAGGCCATAAAATAACAAAAACAGATTTTAAAAAATTTTAAATTTCGACATTTTTATTTTCGACTTATCGTACGGATCCCATATTTTAAAAATAGTTCTTGAAAACCGCCATTTTTTTTAACCATGTCGGCCGCTGTGGTGTAGGGGTAAGCAGCGCCCGCTTCCACTCCGCAACGCCTGGGTTCAAGCCATGGTTAAAGCAACATCATAAAAAAAAAAATATAAAAAACTTTTTTTCTTAACAGCGGTCGTCCCTCGGCAGGCAATGGCAAACCTCCGGGTGTATTTCTGCCATGAAAAATAGCTTCTTATAAAAATACAATCGCCGTTCGGAGTCGGCAAAAAAATGTAGGTCCCTCCGGTTTGTGTGCCAACTACTATGCAAATCAACTTCAAAAAGTTCAACTGTTAATAGCTAAGTTAGCTTTAGGACAATTATGACCATCCACCATAAAGTCTCCAACTTTATTGAATTTAACAACTATAGTTTATAATATATGTTTTCATTTCAAAGGCGTTGCGCAAAGGCAATCCAACCGAGTCGACCCATTAATAAACCGACTTGCAAGAGATTATCAGTATTGGTACGGCTCAAAGTCCACAAAAAATCTAAAACTAAATTATTGACTCTAAGTCCATAACAGAAGCTAATTGTCCTCGAAAAAAGTGCCAAACATTTGACCTCAATATACGTATATATTTATATATATGCATATATATATTTATTTATATTTTTGTAGTACACATACATATACATAATTATGTAGTATTTATGCTTTCTGTTTGCAATAAGTGAATTGGTAGATTTTTTTTACGGTTCATCGAATGCAAAATTTGCCGCTTCTCTAGCTTTTGAGTTCGTTTTGTGTGTTATATTTAAAGCAGCATATTTGCCTTTGGGATGTGTTTGTCTGTTGCGCGTGTTGTTGCTGTATGTGGGAGCTGTGGTTTTGGGCTTCTATATGCTATATACTGTGGGTGGATTCATCACAATATCACCCGTGTTTATTTATACTCATATATCTTTTTTATCGCTTCAATATTAATTAAACATATATAACTGTGTATTAAGTGTTATAAGAGTGCAGCAGCGGCAACAGTTAAATTTCTATTTGCTGTTGTTGTTATTGTTGTCTTTTATGCAGTTGCTGGCACTGCACCACTAGCCAGCTCCCGATAGGCGTCCTGCAGCGCATACTGTTGCTCAGGTGTCAAAATACTAGCGCATGCCTGGAAAACGTCTGGGTTGGATTCTACTTGCTTCACAATACCCAGCATGCGGGTACCCACATCGTTTAACGGCGCCACAACTTTTGTGACGAACGCTTGTGCTATGATTGAGACAATGCGTGGCAAATTGCTGTTGTTATTGCCAAGTATAATGGGGTGATTGGCCTGAATGAGATCACACATGTATCCGTAGATATGCGGTGCCTCATCAGCATCCTCAGTTACGGGCAGCCAAGAGAACCTGCGAAGTATAATAGCATTATATACATATATAAATATCTGCAAACGTTTGAGAAAACTCAATGGAGAAAGTTTGATATACCAAAGGTTGATAATCTCATCGACATTTTGTATGGCGCTGCTGTTATATTTCAGGATCTTCGCAACTGCTGCTATTGCATTTTCTGTGGGATTGACATTTTCGGGTTCGCGACTCTTTGCATCGGATATAACTTGCACTAAAAGCGGAATGATCTGAGCACATGTGACGGCAAAGTGTTCGCCACCAAACTGGAGATTGAAAACAAAAACAAATATTCGAAAAATGGCACGAATTAAGGTTTTTATAAAACATTATGGTTTTACCTGTCCCAATACACCGCAGCCATATGCGGCTGCTTGACGTACTTCGGCTGATTTGTCGGTAACGTATTGTAGCAAAGGTGGTGTGAAAATCTGTTGGTAGGCCGCGCAGGCTGGACCACAAAACTCTGCACGATCCAGTGTTTTAATTTAAATTTTACTACAAAAAATGTGAGGCCAATTAACTTACCGATAACATCATCGAAAGCGCAAACACCCCACTGCCTATCAGACCATGAGCGGTTAGGCTCAAGCAATTTGATAAAATGTGGTGCAATGCGATCGAAATATGGTAAAAATTGTGCCTTATTGGTGAGGAATAGCGCATGCGAAATGTCCACCACCTTTGATAGTATGTATGTGTCAGTGTCGTCCTGTTCGGCCAACTCATCTTCGACACCATCATCGTAGTCCTCCTCGGTGCGAGCTTGCAAACGCTTGTCAGCACGTTCAAAGTGTTCGCCCATATATTTGGAAATGATGTCCAATACCTGGTTCATTGCCTCGTCATTCAAGCAATTTGGACCCAAAGTCTCAATACATTTAGCCAAAGAATTAAGTAATTCTGATTGAACATCCGCCTCCGGTTCCGTGCCGATTACCTTTAACAATTCCGGACAAATGTACAGCCACATACCCTCCAGATATTGTGGGCCCTTAATTTTTGCACAATCCAACAAATATGGCAGAGATTCAGCGGCTGCCGTACGTACGCCATCGTGGAAGTAGAACTTCAACATCGGTACCATTAGACGCACGACTTCTTCGGCATAATCGGCGAAACCGTCCTTCAATTCGCGAGCATAGCAAACTAACATCTCACAGGCAGATGCCTTCTCCTCCATGCCAGCTGTGCGGATGGCAAAGTTCTGCTGTTCACCCAAATTGATAAATGACCAATCAACGTCACCTGTAGATTAAATTAATATATTGAATGTTTAGTGGGAGTCTCAATGCATTATGCGGTACTTTCGTTTTTTTTTTGGCTTGAAAATTATATTTTCTTTGCATTTCTTTTAATAATTCATTCTATCATCAAACCTTGGCTTGGGTTGATCTTAGCGCGATACTCCCGCCTTAAAGGGAAAGGTCACCCTTCATTTATACTGATTATAGCCGATTTCTTATCACATTACCTTATATTGCTTCAAATCACATCACACCGGTGAACATCACATCACTTCATATCACACCGCATCATTTCGGATCACATAACAAGATCAAGTCACTTCACATCACATCAACTTATAAAAATCACCTCATCCCAAACAGATGACACACGCGGCATCAATTTACATTAAATCATATCACATCGCCTCAATTCATATCGCTTATAACCTCAACACATCACTTTACATTGTATTAAGACTCATTCCACTAAGACTTAACCGCCTTATTTTTTTTTATAATCACTTCTGATACCAATACAATTATCAAACTTAGATCCAACAAACCTTCAATATCCTCCACTTCATCATTATCGAGTAGTGCTACCTCTGGTTTCATAGCTGCCGTATGCATTACCGGGCCCATGACCAACGGCAAGTATTGTTCGAATTGTTTACCCAAAATCTTGCACATACGCGCCCAAGCAGTAATCAAGTAAGATGTTTGCGGATCATCATCTGGCAAATCGCCTTCGGTGTGCGTCTTCAACAACATGTCCATAACTTCGCCAGCATCAGTAATGAATTTCTCACGGCCTACAGCCAGACCAATCAAGCTGACACATTCTATAGTCTTGCCACGTAGCATCCGCAGGTCCTCGGATTTGGCATTTTGAATGATGAACTTCAAGCATGGCATGAGACGATCATAGTAGGTAACGAATTCTTTCTCGCATGTATCGGCCACTGAAGCAATGGTGGTGACGACTTGCTCCAACACCAATTTGTTACCCTTCTCTACGAGCTCTTTGAATTTCGAATTCAAAATGTTCTCAAGCTTGGACATAATGCCATTCAAATAACGGGTTAATATATGCTTGGGGCAATCTTCGGAGAAGTTAACTAAAGCAGCACCAGCATGCGCCTGCACACGTGGATTCTGTACGTCGTCGAGCAGCGATAACAATCCTGGGACGACCTTGAAATTAAACAAAGAGTTGCATTTTTAATTGTTATGCATTCGTAAAAAGGAAAACCACGTAGCCTTGTTTGGCACTAAACCTTCAATGCTCTGACTGTACTCACCTGTTCATGGAATTTCTTTTCAAAAGTTGGCGCAAAATCTGTAGACATTTGTCCAATGGCATTGCAGGCAGCGTAACGTACGCGTGGATGGGGATCGCGCAAGAAATTCAATACGCCAGCCATAATCTGTTCCAGCATTGCCTCCATTTGCTTGTGGCAGCCCTCACCAATGGCCGAAATAGCCATAAGCGCAGCATAGCGTTGCTTCCAATCGCTATGTCCCAACATATTCGGCAATGCGTTCATGACATGTGGCAACACTGTTTTGCCACCCAAACCACAAGCCAAGCGATCCAAAGATGATTCGGCAATAACATTATTGTCGCTATTATCGTCATCGGTAACCACATCGGAGGTGGCCCATTCTTCATCTTCATCCAAATCGGTCATCATTTGCAATACCAATGGTATCAACGTTACTATATACTTTTCGGCGCGTTTGCGTACCATTGCTGGGGCATTCTCCGACAGCGACACCATTACTTCCAAAACCAAATGACGCCAACTATCCTCCACATCTGTAGTGGCAAACACTTTCATGCACATCTCAAAGATATTCTCCAATTGTGGACGCAAGAACTTCGGACATGTTTCAGTCATATCGATTAGTAATTTCAATAAACTTTGATCATCTTGCGCCTCAATACTTTCAGCGGTGATCATGATCATGCGTGGCAATAAATCCGAAAAGTGCTTGAACACGCTCGACTCTCCATCCTTATCGTGATGCAGTATGAATGCACCAATAGCACGTACAGCCTGGAATCGCACCTCCACATCAGCTGTGGGTTCCAAACTCTTGGCCAGCATTTGCTTGATCAAATCAAGATATTGGGCTTCTTGGTTACCAAAAATTGATGGAACACTGGCAAAAATGCGCAATGCAGACTCTTGCAATTGTGCCGATGGTGAGTTGGCGCATTGGAAAAGAAATTGCAAGATATCGGTCCATTGATTATTGCCATCTTCGTCAGTGAGACTGCGAGCAACTTCAGCAACCAATTCACAGATTTTGCGACGCAAATTCGGAGTAACTTCCTGCTGTACGGCTAGCAAAATTTGCTGCAACAGCTGAGCTTGAGACTCTTGAGGCAGCTGTGAGAATGGGATATAAAGGAGGAAGATATGAAGAACATGTTCTGCGTTCCAATTTAAAATTTTAGTATTTAGCTACATATTATAGCATAATAAAATTTAAATACATATGTACTTAATTTACGTTTGTTTATGTATTCAACGGAAATATACATTCATACATACATACATATATTTTGTGCATGCCTGTATTTTCGCACTGTTATATGAACCACAGTTGTATGTTAAACAAGTAACCTCCTTATCACCAATCTTTTATTATTCGAAATGCACTTTCTAGAGATAAACAAAACAAATTTAATGCCATGATGACCTTTAGACGTTCTAAATTTTAAGCTACTGTACTAATTTCGAATATTACCAAGAAAAATATAGTTATAATAAATACACAATTTTTTCTGGTCGTTTTAGGAAATCATTCACAATATGTACTTATTATGTCCTCTTCTTGAACCTATAATGTTCTCAACAGTTCTTTAAGTCATTTCTTTTTTTTTCATATTGAGGAGTAAAAATTATGCAGTAAAATATGAAAAACACGCTTTAAGGCAAAAATAACTAAAAGTCAAAAAAATTCAACACATTTTCACCAAAATTTAAAACTTTTTATTCATAATTTTTTATATAAATAGTATATATCTACATATGTAGTTGTATAGCCCATTCAATTTTAGTATAATAAAGTGCTAGTTTGAAGTGCCTCCAAAATATCCTTGATTTTTAACATAATTTTTTTGTGTGTTTTGTTGGAAAAGCTGTTGGCTATGTATATCTAGATTTTTGTCCATAAAATCCAGCACATTTTTTATCTGTTCCGCATAGTAGAAAGCTGTTTTCACGGCAAAAAACAATTCTCGGAGGGTTGCCCTTGCCGTCCGAGGGTCTACTGCTAATAGAAAAAACTTTTTTGATGTTTCTCGGACCAGGGATCGAACTCTGGACCTACCGAGTGGTAGTGCCGATCTCTAACCACTCGACCTCTGAGCTTAAGCTCACTTTTTATGCATGAAGTTCAATAAAATGCTCTTTTAAATTTTAGAAGTCACATTTTTTCCGTGCTCTCTACTTAGTTCACAAATTTACCAAGCTTTGTAGCAAAAAATAGAATTAAGTACTTCAACGGAACGTATAAATGGGGAACCTTAGCTAGACACACACCACAAACATACTTTTTTGTGTTGGTTTGTGTTTGAAACATCCCAGTGGGAAAAGGTAAGTAATGTCTCGCATGTCGCTCTACGAAACTATAAATAAAATTAAGAAAAAAATAAGAACCCGTGCCACTTAAGTTATTTTTCCAGCTTTTTGTTTTGTTTGTGACTTCAAAACTAATTAATTTATAGTTAGTAATTTATTAACACTTTCCGTGCCCAGCCATTTTACGTAATGTTTCAAAACGTGTAGAAAAAAAATGTTAAGATATTTACTATTTGGTTTCTTGACAATCAAATGCATTCAAATATGTATAAATGACACTTGCGTTTTCATGTAGGCCACGTCATTCATATATGTATGAGATACATATATATGTATATATTCAACAGGCTATTCAAAAATTTATAGCACTAGAACAAAATGTAAATAGAAGTTTCAGAGCACAATAGATGTTGATTATAGGAGAATACTTAGTTTTGGCAAATATTTAAAGATATTACTGCTATCGAGGAATAAGAGTTATAACAAATTTAAAGTTTTCTGACAAGTTTTATTTCAGCACAAAAGAAACATAAAGATGAAAGTTCAATTCAAATAATTATCGTGAAAATATATAATTCAATCCTAAAAATCTATTTATTAAAAAATACCTCAGTATGGGCATCATGCGTATATGAATGGCATGGCCGATAATGTAAAAATTTATGGAAATTTCTATGCCCGGCCGCATCATACAAATATGAATGAGAACCGTTTGAACGTCTTACCGCTTCAATTTCTGCTAGAATATTACCAAAATGCATTTTAAATATTAATTTCAAGAAAGATTTTCAAATTTGTCTACAAATTTAAATAAGCATCATGTTGCCAACATGTTTTGAGCATTTCGTGAACAGAGTACAACTTAATCGTTAAAATGTTGAGGAATTTCACACATATTTCACGACAAAAAATTGTATGTATGTACATATGAATGTATAGAGCGTCTCAGACGTGACAATGCAATATATTTCGAAAAGGCAGTCAAATTGAGAAATTCAAAAAGCAGTTATATGAGCAGTCACACTTTGCATGTAAAGTGTCTTTCGAAAGAGGTTTTTTATTTCCGAAAGACAAATTGCAGATTGATAGTGCAGCACGAGCAAGTTGAAATATATTTCCGAAATCGATTTGCGCTCTCTCAATTGCAGTGACATCTTGCAACTTTTATTTCTGAAACTGATTTTTGAAATGTGACAGAGAGGTCTTTCTGGCTGTTCAAACATCGAAATAAAATTTCTCTTTTCTCAATTTAACAGCGCATGGCACGTGTGACACGCTCTTACCTATATGGATTTAAGCTTTTATTGACTTTCATGGCCTTATTAATTTATTTAAACTCAGTGAATTATGTATTTTCAAATGGTTATATAGATAGTGTACTTTTTGTATTTTAAAGCAACTCGATAAGCATACACATACATACATACATACTTTTATATGAAAAAAAACCTAATTGGCTCCTGAAGCACTTTGATACATGGTCATAATAAAGATAAATAATTTATCTACTAAATGAAGTATTACTTTTGTCAAGGATAAACGCCGATCTTCGGTTTAAATTGTTTATTCAAGCAAAGGTTACATATGAATTAGAGAAAAGTTAAAAGGAAACTCATATATTCAGAAAAGAAATTTATTATTTAATTGACAACGATCGACTGTGCCTGCTAGATCACCTGCCTTTTACACTTTGGTCTTTTTGTTTTAATTATTTCCCTGCTGTCCATAACATATATATAACGCGTACTCACCTCCTTGTAAAATTCAGTGAATTCCGATGTAAAGAGGCGACGCAAAAGTACCGCAGCCATCTGACGTGCTTCCTCGGATTGTTGGCCATTGTGGATGGTGCCCAAAAGGTGCGTCACCTTTACATCACGTGGTAAATTGTTATACGCATCCTAATGAGTAGAAGGAAAAAAATATGGATTTCACTTAGATTTTGAAGTGTAAAATAAAATATACATACAAATTATACAGGTCCCATTGCTTGTTCCAAAACGGTACATAGAGCACAGCAATGAACCAAACTAACATTCAACTACCATTCTGCTTGGTGTCAAATTTAAGCACCTTGAGTACTATAAAGGCGCACTCATCGTTCTGGTTCTGAACTTAAAAGTTTTGACCTTGAGTTAACAAGCCAAAAGCGTGCAGAACTTTTCTCAGTTGCTCTCCCACATAGAGAAACACAACAATAACCACATGGAAGAAAAGTTCTAAACTGAAACGATGAATCCGCATAAATCTTAAATAAATTATCGATTTATCTTTATATTCTGCCATGAAAAACAGCGTTCGGAGTCGGCGTGAAACTGTAGGTCCCTCCACTTTGTGTGACAACATCAAGGCGCACGCCACAAGTCGGAGGAGAAGCTCGGCCAAACACTAACATATGTGTAAGCGCCAATCTATTATATTATTATTATTATGGGCAAAAATAAATTGAAATAGTCAAATGACCGCGATGAGTAAAAATTTCACTAACAGGAACTAGCAGCAAACACGCTTTTTTTGGCTCTCTTCTGCAAAATTTTTGGCGTAAAAAAATCGCCTAACCAGCAGAAACTAGTGATAGATAGTGTTCAAGGAAGAAATAAAATTAAAATTTACGTCACGCCAATTTCTACGCCACGGGCTACAGAAAAATTCTGCGTTGTGGAGTTTGTATTTACATGGTTTTTTTAAGTTATTACATTCTACGACGAGCCCGTTGGACTCGGATGCAAATACACACATATATGTATGTGCATACGTATATTAAAAATAAATATATACATATGTATGTAGTATGTACATATACATATATGTATTGCTAATGCAATTTTCTCATATCGCCATCATCTACATACATATTTGCAACTCGTCTTATTAGCCACCTTAGTCATCAATTCTCGTCACCGATAGCGCCTACACAACATACACATATGTACATATTGCACACGATCTTTAAAAGTGAAACAATTCAAAATTTGGCATTTTTTAAATTATACGCTAAAAATGTACACAGAGCTTTTATTTCAGCAAAAGCTGAGGGAAATGTTTTTTATAATTTGTTGGAAAAACCTTGTCCATATGATAAGCCTGTGCTAAGAAATAGCTTTTCGCATTTTTTGACAAACGTGTAATTTTGAGTTGTGTCACCTTTGAAGATCGGGTGCGATATGTATGTTTGTATGTATCTTCATATCACTGCTACCACCATGATGGTTGTATTCTCTTCTTTCGTTCTCCATCAACTGCGAATTTTTGTGCAAATACTCATGCCATTCTGAGCAAGCACTATGTTAATATTCATACATACATATCGTCGCTGAAATACAAAAAGTCGTAACTAATAAAAAATTCAAAATTCAACTTTTGATTGATATTATGGATTTCATCGAAATACAACTCCATCATTTTATAAAGAAATAATAATAATATTAGTCACGACTTTTCCCATTTCAGTTACGATGTTGTTACGTCTTTTTGCATTTCAGGTGACGATATACAAATTTGCAATTTTTATTCTATCGTTTCCAAGATTGAATATGTATGTTCCACCCTGAAAATAAAGACAAGCAGAAAGCGGCGATTCCCTTGTTCATTACCAAGACTGTGTTTACTCTTCATTATACGTTTAACGAAATTTGCTTTGTGACCTTTCCATTAACTCCGCTTCAAAGGCAGACATGCACATTTTAATAAAACAAACATACAACGCCCCAACGTTTTCTGCAAAGGCAATAAACATGAAACCAATTGGTAACTTGTGGGAAGAAAGTATTAAAAAAGGAAAGCGAAAAATAAAAACAAAATAACGAAACCGTGTAAAGCATAACGAAAACACGTTTTGCGATTCGTCGCCGTTTTGACGTTCCTCCATTCGTTGTCGTTGGCTTTTCGTTGGTGAGACATATGTTTGTTTGAGTATGTGTACAAGAACGAATGCCAAGTGCAGATTCAAAGAACCCAAAATGCACTTATGTACAAACAGATGTTCGGTGATTTACATACATACCTACATACATGTATGTACATATGAAAGCGCAATTAGGATCCTTCAGGTAAATCAATGATGGAATGAATTGGTTACAAATCTTTAATTTAAAGAGGCACTGCTGAATAATATATGTAGATTAGTAGTAAAAAACTGTAATCTTAACCTGTTAGATCAACCCAATACCAATTTTCAAATTTAGTGCATCGCAATATGCGCAGTTATGATTTTACGAGTGCATTTTTCCATTTCACGAAAATTGCACCGCTGCGTCACTGATTCAATTGAAAATCTTTCTAGATTCCTCGTGCCTCGTGTTGCAAAAATTATGAGCGAGTATGTTTATGCATATACATACTTGTAAACGTAGCTATAGCCTGGCTAAATTAATATTCAGGAAACGATTAATATAATTCATAATACCTACCTCGGCTTGCTGCCGCACATCGTTGTCCGTGGACAAAAGCGAATTCAGGATCTGCTGAAATTGTACTTGGTCGGCGGCCATGATCCGATTTCGTTTTCAGGATTATTTTTATATTTACTCGACACTTCTCAAAATTTTTTCGGACGTCACAGCAACGAACTAATTTGCAAAACTGCTGTTTCAGTGACTTTACACTCGTTATTTGATCTTTTGAAAAGCAAGTAATTCTGGAAATAAATTTTTCACTTGAGAAAGTTTTTACTTCCTATATTTATTGTAAAATCTCATTAAAAGCACACACGACGCACAGAACCGCACACCACAGCGCACGATTGGCAAAAAGAGACGAATTCCTGGATCGCCCACTCGCTCGTTTATGCTCGCAAAAACGAGCGCGAAAATTGGTGCTTCACTCGTTACATGTGCCCGGGTTGCGGAGTTACTAGAAATATTGAATAGTATTGTAAACTTGCCGTACAAATATTTAACGTTAACGTAAATATTTAACGTGCACGTAGCGTAGCGCAAAGTACGTAGAAGATATTAAGTGCCCTAAACAAATGACATATTTGAACATAAAATTACATAAAAATTGTTTTCATGGATATTCTGAAGTGTGCAATAAATCTCCCTTTTTTTAAATTACGTTTTGAGTTTTAAATAGGGGTTAATTTCTTTCCAAGTTGGGTTTTTAAGAGATAATTAACGTAACATGTTTTAAAAAAAACGCATTTCCGTGAAGTCATCAGTCGTTTCGCATTAATGAGATAACTAAATAAAAACATTTAATTTTTTTTTAATATGAATTATGGAAACTACTTTATTACAAAATTGGACAAAAGTAAATATTGGATATTATAAAAACGCGTAGATACACACATACGTTTTATTTAAAAAAAAATATCAAACAAACAAATTTGCAACCATATACTACATACAAGGCAAATATGAACATATACACAGATATTTATACATATGAACAAATAAATGTGAGAAATGCAAAATTCTCGTATTTACAATATCGGTGAAGAATGTGGACCGGCCAAACGTCTCATATTGCTCCATAAGCGTAGCGATAAATGATAAAATAATTCTACTAAACTTAATATAGAAAACCCCATGAAGAGACCAAAAATTCCCCCACAATTCGCTAAAAAGTCCGTTCTTCCATACAACTCTGATCTCTTAGAAGTTATAAACTGGTGTTCCTTAAAGTAGATGGAGAGTCGTGACATTTGAGATCCGGGAAAATCCTCGAAGAAGGAAGTATCTCCAGCCGCCTTTAACATCTCATCTAAATCGAAATTACCCTGTGATATCTCCGTATTGTATACAAGCGAAGTGCATGCCGGTAGACAATTGCATTCCGTTGCACCCAAATAATTCAAATGCGATTCCTTAAGACCCTGACGGAATTCACGTAGTAATAGAATATCTTCCGCTTTATCATAACAAAAGATTTTATTTTCCGCACAAACGGGCATATCCAAAGTTCGTGGCATCGAAAATTTTACACAACCACATTTAGTTAGAGTTAGATTTGTCAAACATTCTAGCGCGCAATTATTTTGGGTATACACTTTAAAAAATTTCAAGGTTCGCTCGTTTTCTAAATAGCATTGACGCCTTTGAGGTATATAATCAGCAATACCTGACGATGTGGTTATCATGTTAGGCTTAACTGCAATGAGCACCTCTTTGCCCATTGGTATGCGCACAAACTGATTTGAAACTAATGGCACGTCATCTGGGGAATGCAGCAATACTTTAAAACCTTGAATAGGGCCCCGGCAAGCGTAGTCAACTTCTGAGCGAAAACTTTGTAGTGCAATGAAAAGGCCGGCACGTGCTCCTGCACCAAGAACTCGCGCCGGATACGATTTAATGCCACTGTCAATCGCATAACCATCTTGCAATGACCACTTAAGTGGACGTTTTAGTATTATATTTTTAGAAAAGTTCTGAAATCCCATTCTTTGATATTGAAAAGTATTTTCGCGGTAAAGATCGGTGGCGTTAAGACCATTAAATGTATAGCAAATACCTTCTTCGGTGTATGAGCGGGTGAAAAGTTCATCGCATTCACCAAAGTGGCTAAACCATTTGCAATAAAAGAAATATCGGCTGAAGTCCGGCTGCATTTTATCCAATACGCCAAAGTAATCTATTAGATCTGTGGAAAGAATAGGGGTACCACGCTCGATAAGCTGAGTATTGCAGATATGCAGAAGTGTACGGAATTCTTCCAACTCTGCAACACTGATATTTTTCGGTTGAAAGAACCGGCGCGCCTTAACATGCTCTTGTAAGCTTTTAAAGAATTGGGCATAAGTGACACCTGTGAATAAAAGCACAATATTAGGTCCACATTTTTCGCTCATTTTTACAAATTCTATTAATTTCGTTCGTGTACAAACCTGATAGTTTTTCTGAAAACTATCAAAAGTATCGATGGTGTGACTATCGATAGTTTGACACCTCTATTTGACAGCACTCGGAGGATGTAAACAAATTTATTAGGCTGCGTTCAGACACGGAAAATCGACATGAACGAAAAACACAAGATCACGCGCCAATGAAACAGAGAAAAAAGTAATTTTCTAACTATCGAAATCTCGACGCCATCTTTGTTGTAAGTAGTAAACAACGAAGAGAACGAAGAAAACCGCTTAATTGTTGACCGCATGAATAATAATTTTTATTATACAAATTCTTCTATAAATCATGTCGTTCATGATTCAATAATACAAGGTTCGATAAACTGACAGTTGTCTCTCTCGCACCGCTCCCTTAGCAGTGGCACCGTGTTGCTTCTTTGCAAATTTACATGGAAACAGTGTAGCTTTGGTGTGAAATAAAAGTATAAGCTTTTGTGCAATATGTTTATTTATATATGCATATGAAGCATATTTAACTGATGAAAACATAAGCAATGGATGTTTACATCAATCACATAGTAGTCTTATTTTAATTTAAGTCATTTTGCAGTTTTTATACAGCTAAATAGCACATAAATTACGTAATTCACGTAGATATATCAATATTACGTTCAACATTTCGTTTAAAATGCCAGATTTCCTGCAAATACGTTAGAAATTACTAAAGGAATTTCACTACAAGTGCCTACTTTGCGTACTTTTCTACTACCATTCTCGCAACAAGGGATTGCATTCTTCCCCTTTCTCCGTCCTTCGTAAATGCAACCTTTTGTAAGGGAGTGTCAAACCGCAGCTGTCAATAATTATCTAACCTTGTATTATTGAATCATGATGTCGTTGTGTTAAATTATTCTTTACCTTATTTGTACACACGTTGTCACAAGCGAATATGAAGAAACAAATGTAAACAAACGGCTAATGTCAAAATCGCCCAACTTTTTTCCTAAATGCGATTATAACGGACCACTGGTTTGCTGGCGTGATCTTGTATTTTTGGTTCATGGAAACTCGAGTTGCTTATTATCATGATACAAAATTTAAAGGTATTTTCACTTCTTATTCCCATTGCTCCCATTTGACATAAAACATGGACATAAACTGTGCTTTTGACATTTTATTTTAAATTGAAGCTACCATATTCTTTGAAGAAATTAAAAAGTGTTTTTTTTTAAAAAAAAATAATAATTCAAAAATTATTTGAAAAAATATATTTTTAGCATCATTTTATAGCGAGTCTTTAGTGATTTACTTCTAAAATTAAATATAAAACGGAAGGTAATTAGTCGCCAAACTCGCTCTCTCCGAGTTTGCTGCAACAATTGTACGCAGTTTGCCAAAAAAAATTTCTGCCGACCTTCGTCCCGATAAGTATCT
>NW_016157258.1:89164-91441 GCF_001687245.7 Rhagoletis zephyria | reverse complement strand
ATATTCACGATAGTCTCGAAAAAAACAAAACTATCGATAGCACTATCTTTTTAGAAAGTTCGAAGTTATACAAACAAAAAAGGATTTACGATTAAGATGTGTATGTATAATTTCAAAAAACTTGGGAGAAATGATCGATAGTCCTACTAAACTATCGATATTTTTGATAGTATAAGAAAAAACTATCAATGAGTATTGATAGTCTAAAAAAATTGAAACTATCGATAGTGCCATCGATAGTTTTAAGACTCTACTGTCAAAATATTGTATTGCCTTTGGAATATGTAGAAAATTCTTTGGTGCTGTGAGGAGAGCTCCTTGTAAGGAAGTTAGTTTTTTGGTAGCACAAATTTCTTAAAGAATCCACTGCCGTAAATTTAATCAACATCGACACAATAACAAGTAGCCTCATCCTCCGAGATGAGTAAAACTTTTTCTTCTATGCGTTTTAGAACGTGCAAATATAAAGGCTGCGATAACTACACACATCATAAGGTACCTTGCGGCAATAAGGAATTCACGATTTTTCGATTCCCCAAGGATCCGAGACGATATGAGGAATGGATGAAACGAGGTAAAGTGCCAGATGGATTGCCGGAATCACATATGCTCATGTGTTCCGACCATTTCGATAATAAGTATATAATAAAAAATGCACGTCGAACGATTCTAGCAACCACAGCGGTACCATTTTTTTATTGTGGAGATAATAGTGACATAGATAGTGACGATAATATTGATAAGGAATGTGAAGAAGCGATGGATAAAGTAGATGAAGCATTGGATGCAGAAATGGTATTTTCCATACAAGACTTAAATGATGAATCGGCGCTCATTAGACTAAAGGAGAGTAAACGCGTAGATGTCGTTGAATATGGAATGCTAGATTATGAAAAAGTGGACAATCAAAGCGACACGGAATATTGTGTTGAATCGACCACCATGAAAGAAGCAGACGAGCACATAGCAGATATGTTGGAAGATTATGAAGTTGCCAGCGATTTTGAGGAAGAACTATTGTCTGGTAAAAATGATCGAAGAAAACGTTCGTAAATATGATAAACAAATATATATTTCTATTACAGAAGTAGTGACTCAATCAGAGCCGAGAGAAGATGCTGTTAAAGGTTACAAACCAAATGTTAAAAAACGCAAAATAAATTCGGACATAGAGGACAACCAGGAGCCTACCAGCTCCAAAGCTCTAGTGTCGAAAATAATGGCTCAAGTTGAAAAAAGTGACAACAGTGCCGCAGTATTGAAACGAAGCGGAAAGCAGGAAGACGGGGAACACATTAAACACTTGCGACTGCAAACCAAAAAGCCAAGCACTCCACAACCCGAAGCTCAGAAAATTGACCCGGACACATTGGTGGACTCAAAAGCAGTTACGTTTTGAGCTTTAAATAGGGGTTAATTTCTTTCGAAGTAGGGTTTTTAAGAGATAATTAACGTAACATGTTTTTAAAAAAACGCATTTCCGTGAAGTCATCAGTCGTTTCGCATTAATGAGATAACTAAATAAAAACATTTAATTTTTTTTTAATATGAATTATGGAAACTACTTTATTACAAAATTGGACAAAAGTAAATATTGGATATTATAAAAACGCGTAGATACACACATACGTTTTATTTAAAAAAATATCAAACAAATTTGCAAACATATACTACATACAAGGCAAATATGAACATATACAGATATTTATACATATGAACAAATAAATGTGAAAACTGCGAAATTCTCGTATTTACAATATCGGTGAAGAATGTGGACCGGCCAAACGTCTCATATTGCTCCATAAGCGTAGCGATAAATGATAAAATAATTCTACTAAACTTAATATAGAAAACCCCATGAAGAGACCAAAAATTCCCCCACAATTCGCTAAAAAGTCCGTTCTGCCATACAACTCTGATCTCTTAGAAGTTATAAACTGGTGTTCCTTAAAGTAGATGGAGAGTCGTGACATTTGAGATCCGGGAAAATCCTCGAAGAAGGAAGTATCTCCAGCCGCCTTTAACATCTCATCTAAATCGAAATTACCCTGTGTTAAAGCGACTTATGCATTTCCCGCATAAACAAAGAACAGCGAACACCCACACGCATTTATATTGCATTCCCGCATAAACCAAGTGCAGCGAACACACATACGCACTTGTGTTTAAAAGTATTTCGCTCGTTCTTAATTGGGTATGCATTTTTTATGCAATTCTCAAATATCTCTTCGCTGAACTTAGTGAAGTGATAAGTCGCTGGCATTTTCAGCATGGTCA
>NW_016157258.1:34469-87953 GCF_001687245.7 Rhagoletis zephyria | reverse complement strand
AATAAATCCCAGCTCATTGCACAGCAGCCTACGGCAGCTAGAGCACGACTCCTCCAGTGGAGTCCCCCAATTAATATATATGGTCACCTTTAAACCTGGTCTCCCGCTCTCCCTCAGCTAAACACCCTGTGATATCTCCGTATTGTATACAAGCGAAGTGCATGCCGGTAGACAATTGCATTCCGTTGCACCCAAATAATTCAAATGCGATTCCTTAAGACCCTGACGGAATTCACGTAGTAATAGAATATCTTCCGCTTTATCATAACAAAAGATTTTATTTTCCGCACAAACGGGCATATCCAAAGTTCGTGGCATCGAAAATTTGACACAACCACATTTAGTTAGAGTTAGATTTGTCAAACATTCTAGCGCGCAATTATTTTGGGTATACACTTTAAAAAATTTCAAGGTTCGCTCGTTTTCTAAATAGCATTGACGCCTTTGAGGTATATAATCAGCAATACCTGACGATGTGGTTATCATGTTAGGCTTAACTGCAATGAGCACCTCTTTGCCCATTGGTATGCGCACAAACTGATTTGAAACTAATGGCACGTCATCTGGGGAATGCAGCAATACTTTAAAACCTTGAATAGGGCCCCGGCAAGCGTAGTCAACTTCTGAGCGAAAACTTTGTAGTGCAATGAAAAGGCCGGCACGTGCTCCTGCACCAAGAACTCGCGCCGGATACGATTTAATGCCACTGTCAATCGCATAACCATCTTGCAATGACCACTTAAGTGGACGTTTTAGTATTATATTTTTAGAAAAGTTCTGAAATCCCATTCTTTGATATTGAAAAGTATTTTCGCGGTAAAGATCGGTGGCGTTAAGACCATTAAATGTATAGCAAATACCTTCTTCGGTGTATGAGCGGGTGAAAAGTTCATCGCATTCACCAAAGTGGCTAAACCATTTGCAATAAAAGAAATATCGGCTGAAGTCCGGCTGCATTTTATCCAATACGCCAAAGTAATCTATTAGATCTGTGGAAAGAATAGGGGTACCACGCTCGATAAGCTGAGTATTGCAGATATGCAGAAGTGTACGGAATTCTTCCAACTCTGCAACACTGATATTTTTCGGTTGAAAGAACCGGCGCGCCTTAACATGCTCTTGTAAGCTTTTGAAGAATTGGGCATAAGTGACACCTGTGAATAAAAGCACAATATTAGGTCCACATTTTTCGCTCATTTTTATAAATTCTATTAATTTCGTTCGTGTACAAACCGCTTGTTTTGGAGACTCGCTTGGTTTCCAACAGATAGTAATAGCCGGAAATGGTATGCTCCAAACAGGTGTAGACTTTTCCGAAAAACTCACAATCACAGGGGTTTCATTCCATTTCATATAAACGCTTAGTATGAGATTTGAGCAGCAATATATTGAAGCCAAGAATACACAAAGCCAAAATATTTTCTCTACTAAGGGGCGGTGCTCCCCAAAGTATTGAATGCCATGAATTGAAGTGTTGGCGCAGTACTCGAAGTAAATCTGCTTAATACCTTTTCCTAGCCACTTGTGTTGCTGCAAATATTGGGCGGAGCTGTTTTTCTTTTCTTCCAGTTCAAGTTCGGTTTTAGTAGAGTTTAAATCTATTGGTCCCATTTCGAATTTGGGCAGAAACGCGGACAATTAAACACAATAAAAAAACGAGCTTTCAAACATCGTGCGTAAAAATTTTCTAACTAGCAACTAGTAACGGTACATACAGAAATGGTTGCCAGATTGAAAAATATCTGTATTTAGGTTTTTCATTTTTGCAATGGCTTTGTTTCTTTTCTTTTCTAGCCGATACTTATCGGGACGAAGGTCGGCAGACATTTTTTNTTTCCAATTTTATAATAATACAACAAAATGAAAGATCGATATTAATATATATACGTTCCCAGGACAGTCGGGTCTACGTAACCGGAACGACCCAGATAGATATATATCTGGCCAAGGACTGCCACCACTCCAGCAACACTCCCCAAAATCTCTTTGGGGAATTTGTATGCTGTTACAACAACAACAACAGAGTGAGTTTGGCGACTAATTACCTTCCGTTTTATATTTAATTTTAGAAATAAATCACTAAAGACTCGTTATAAAATGANAAATTTAAAATTTTTTATTATATGTCCATTTAAAAAGTGTCCAGCGGGCTACACGCGAGGACCGAGGAGGATATGGTAGCTTCAATTTAAAATAAAATGTCAAAAGCACAGTTTATGTCCATGTTTTATGTCAAATGGGAGCAATGGCGAATAAGAAGTGAAAATACCTTTAAATTTTTGTATCATGATAATAAGCAACTCGAGTTTCCATGAACCAAAAATACAAGATCACGCCAGCAAACCAGTGGTCCGTTATAATCGCATTTAGGAAAAAAGTTGGGCGATTTTGACATTAGCCGTTTGTTTACATTTGTTTCTTCATATTCGCTTGTGACAACGTGTGTACAAATAAGGTAAAGAATAATTTAACACAACGACATGATTTATAGAAGAATTTGTATAATAAAAATTATTATTCATGCGGTCAACAATTTAGCGGTTTTCTTCGTTCTCTTCGTTGTTTACTTCTTACAACAAAGATGGCGTCGAGATTTCGATAGTTAGAAAATTACTTTTTTCTTTCTTTCATTGGTGCGTGATCTTGTGTTTTTCGTTCATGTCGATTTTCCGTGTCTGAACGCAGCCTAATAAATTTGTTTACATCCTCCGAGTGCTGTCAAAATATTAGGGGTATTCTCAGAGTCTTGCAAAGCCCTTGCACGGTTCACAGATTGCTCGGATTGCACGGTTAAAACCGGTTTTCGTATGAAACTGCTTTGCAAACCGTGCAATCCGTGCACCTTGTAAGGGCTTTGCAAGACTCAGAGAATTCCCCTATTGTATTGCCTTTGGAATATGCAGAAAATTCTTTGGTGCTGTGAGGAGAGCTCCTTGTAAGGAAGTTACTTTTTTGGTAGCACAAATTTCTTAAAGAATCCACTGCCGTAAATTTAATCAACATCGACACAATAACAAGTAGCCTCATCCTCCGAGAGGAGTAAAACTTTTTCTTCTATGGGTTTTAAAACGTGCATATATAAAGGCTGCGATAATTACACACATCATAACGTACCTTGCGGCAATAAGGAATTCACGATTTTTCGATTCCCCAAGGATCCGAGACGATATGAGGAATGGATGAAACGAGGTAAAGTGCCAGATGGATTGCCGGAATCACATATGCTCATGTGTTCCGACCATTTCGATAATAAGTATATAATAAAAAATGCACGTCGAACGATTCTAGCAACCACAGCGGTACCATTTTTTTATTGTGGAGATAATAGTGACATAGATAGTGACGATAATATTGATAAGAAATGTGAAGAAGCGATGGATAAAGTAGATGAAGCATTGGATGCAGAAATGGTATTTTCCATACAAGACTTAAATGATGAATCGGCGCTCATTAGACTGAAGGAGAGTGAACGCTTAGATGTCGTTGAATATGGAATGCTAGATTATGAAAAAGTGGACAATCAAAGCGACACGGAATATTGTGTTGAATCGACCACCATGAAAGAAGCAGACGAGCACATAGCAGATATGTTGGAAGATTATGAAGTTGCCAGCGATTTTGAGGAAGAACTATTGTCTGGTAAAAATGATCGAAGAAAACGTTCGTAAATATGATAAACAAATATATATTTCTATTACAGAAGTAGTGACTCAATCAGAGCCGAGAGAAGATGCTGTTAAAGGTTACAAACCAAATGTTAAAAAACGCAAAATAAATTCGGACATAGAGGACAACCAGGAGCCTACCAGCTCCAAAGCTCTAGTGTCGAAAATAATGGCTCAAGTTGAAAAAAGCGACAACAGTGCCGCAGTATTGAATCGAAGCGGAAAGCAGGAAGACGGGGAACACATTAAACACTTGCGACTGCAAAACAAAAAGCCAAGCACTCCACAACCCGAAGCTCAGAAAATAGACCCGGACACATTGGTGGACTCAAAAGCAGTTACGTGTTTTATTTTCAAGGGTGAGGAGTATGTGCAAATGCCCAAAGAGTATTATGTACAAGAAAAATTGGAAGTCATCGAAAAGTTGAAAAGATATGAAAATGCATTGCAGACATTCAAAAAGAATTTATTGGACTTGGATTTACCATAAGGAACTTGACAATTACACATTTTCCTTTTAATCTTTTATATACATCATAAGCACTTGCGTCCTTAATAAAACAAATTCCATTTTCTTTAATATTTATTTTTAATTAATAAGGTATAAATGTACCCAGGATAGCCTGGTAAACTCGGAAAGGCGTAATTTATGGTTAAATCAAAATAACTGTTAGAAATGCTTTGTTATTTTATGCTTATGTACCGTACATACTTAAAGATGTAGAAAATGTTTAGTAAAAATTGCAGAATATGGTCCAGTGATACATGAAATTAATTGTTCATTTCAAATAAAATATGCGAAACTGCGCCACTAGATTCTACATTGCTCAAAGCAACATTGGACAGATGCGGCTCGTAACGACGCAAGTCACGTTTTGCAGTGTTGGTGTATGTAACGAGATTCCTTAATATCAAAGCGGCGGTTAGCCGTATACTTTTCGTTACCGGACCTTCATTTTCGTCCATTAACTCCTTGGGATTAACATAATCCGCCGTATGTCGCTTAATGGCGTGCAAAGCTGAACTGCCTGTGGCACTTCCAATGCCAGTCGGCTGTGAACCTGAGGATGAGGACGAAGTCGATGGCGCTGGCGAGGAAGAATTGTTGCGTTGCGCCTGCGCTTGGGCAGCCTCTACGTTCCGTACGATTGTTACCGGCGGCTGCGACGGTTGCAGATTGACCGTGCCCGTTGCAATTCGTCGTTGCATTGCGGCGCGTAAACTTTCGTTCGTCAAATGTCGATCTATGATGTGTGTCATCAGCGAAAATCGTTTACGTGGTATTCCATCGCAAAGTCCAGGACCCACACCCCATTGACAAAAGATCTCCGCTGCGGGATCCAGGTGGTCAGGGCAATGCAGCGAGCAAGCATGATGTTGCAAGTCGTTAAGTGATTTATACTTGCGGCGCGGACAATTGCGCCAATCGCAAACGAAAAGCCAGTTAGGATCTAATGGTGGTGTTGCATTTGCTGCTGCACCCGCTACCACTCCTGGCGGCAACTGCACTTGGGGCAGTAGGGGGACGGGAAGTGTCGGTTTGGGTATTGGGGTTTGCGACGTGCTAGCCACGTTTGATGGCGGTGGCGGCGTATTCGAATTTGATGCTGCAACTGCAGTTGTTGTAGCGACTGTAGATGCACTCGCAGCAGTTGTTGTCAATGACGAATTGCCCCCCGTATTTGCAGTTTCATTCTGTTGAAACTGTTGCTGCTGTGGATGAACGCCAATTGTTGGGCGTGTGGACTGCGCTAGTGGTGGTGGATCGGAACCAATTGGCTTGTTGTTGGCAGAAGCAACCGAAACTTGTTGTTGTTGTTGCTGTTGCTGTGGTGTTGGTGCTCTAACTGGTTGAACAGGCGGTGCTTTATTGCCTGACAATGGCGACTGCGAGGGTGCTGGTTGCTGGACTACAGTCTGAACCACAGGCTGTGGTTTGACCGGTAAAGTGGCTTGAATTAAACTGGGATGCTCGCCGGTCTAAAAAAAGAGACAAGTTAACTAATATTCATAGAGAAATATCTAATTTGATATGTTGATTTATTAAAATTCCTCGAAATTTTCAGAATTACTATAACCACACCCCAGCGACAGAGTTAGAAGTTACTGTCAAGCTTTGGTGGTGGATGAAATACTAACTTTCATTCCCAGTATATTATTGACTCGTAAGTACCTAAGTACTAATGCCTAAGAATGCACACATCCATTGCATGCATGCTGTATGGTAGTAGACAACTGGAACAATGCATTGTCATTGGGGTGGTTGTTCTTATCTTTATTTCTACATTTATACCCTGGCATCGCTATATTATTTTCTGTACACAAATTAAATATTACATTTAAAAGTTTTACTTACCTTTTGTGGTTGCTGTTGCAAGGTGAATTTCTGTTGTATAATCGAGGGATGTTGTTGCTCTATGACAGCGCGCATTTGTTGTGACTGTTGCTGTTGTTGTTGCTGCGGTAATACTTGTTTGGTTATAATGGTTTGGGAGTTTAATTGACTTTGCTGTGCTGGCGGTGGTGCTTGTGTAATCACCGTCTCCTTTATTTCGATAGCTCTTCCCCCAAGTATCATCTGCCGTTTCTCAGATGGCCCCGATATGATGTGTTGTTGTATAATCGATTGATGTTGTTGCAGTTGTGGTATTTGAATGGGAGGCGGTGGCGGTGCCAAAGCCGGTGTTGCCTGCACAATAGAAACCGTCTTGCCCAAACGTGAAATTGTCGCCGTTTGGTGCTGATGTGCCGATGATTGTACTGTCGTTGCAGGCATTTGCGGTTGATGAAGCTTTATGGTAGCTGGGATGTGGTTGAGTTGCGACAGCAATGACGGCGAAATCTGTCCCGTGGTCGACTGCGTGGTAGAATTATTAGTTGACTGCGTAGATAATATTTGATGCCGCTGCAGTAGTTGGTTGTTGCCCGATACGCTGGTAGAGATGCCACTGCTAGAAACCGGTACATGTTGAATATGTGTGGCAGTGCCCGTTTGTGGATTTATGAAGTATTGCTGTGTTGTAGGCGCGGGCAGAGCAGGTTGTGGACGCTGTGTTACGAGCACTTGCTGTCCCTGAGAAGTTGTCATTATCATTTTTTGTGGTGCGCCAGCAATCAGCTGCGGCTGTGGTTGATGTGATTGTTGACCCGGCAGCGATTGTTGTTGTAAAATAATAATTGTTTTAGTACCGGCCGATTGCTGTTGCGGCGTTTGTGTGACCAAAACTGTTTGCTGTGGGGGAGGTTGGGGTGGTTGCGGCTGCTGTGCCACAAGATAGGTCTGACCCTGTTGATTTGTGGCTAGTACATATTGAGTTGGCTGCTGTTGCGGCGCTGACTGTGGTACATTTTGTGTGATAACTTGTTGTATAAGTTGTTGCTGTTGCGGTTGTTCAAGCGCCTTCTGCTGTAGAATTACCGGTACGGTTTGCAAACCCTGATCGGTTTTTATGGTAGCCATGGCTGTCGGCAGCTGCGTTGCTGGCGACGCAACCCCACTATGTGTAGTAAGTTTTAGTTGAGGTGGCTGATTCGTCTGGAAAAGGAGCTGTCGTTGTACGCCCTGTACGGTGGCCTGTTGAATTTTAGCTGGTATAAGAATTTGCTGAGGCTGTTGCTGCTGTATTGGTTCAGTCAATGTTGACTGTGCTGCGGGGGTAGATGTCGATGGTGCTGTTGATACCGTCGGTAGCGGTGGTATATCTTCGAGATCCTCATCTTCCAGTATGGACGCAGCCATCTCGGCATATAAATTTGCTGCATTCTTCGATGGAGTTACTTGATCTTCCTCTTTGCTACTCAACGGATTTAAAGCCATGCGTTTTGCAGGCTCCGAGCTATCTTCTAATTTGCGCTTGACGATAGCGGTTGTTGTTTGATTAGTAATTATCACTGGACGCCCACTAGAATCCTTGGCGACGTTATTACCGCTGAGCGGTGCCAATGGCGGGGGTGTAGACTCTAATATTGTCTTCTTTTCCAGTGGAATTTGTGCGTTTAATGGTTTTATTGTGGTTTGTCCAACCTTTACAGGGGTATTTTGCATTAGCGGATTATTTACCAAAGCACTTATAGCGGTGCTAGCGACTTTTATAGGCTGCTGCGCATGCGCGATTGCTGAAACATTTGTCGATGTGCTTGACTGTGCCTGCTGTGGGGCTGTGGTATTTGTATTCAATTCCTTTTGATTTTTTTGCTGACGCTGGGTCACTTTGTTGGCTAATAAACTTTTAATTAGAGATGTAGACGGTTGAGCAGATGTATCTGCGGGTTGTTGCAAAGCTAAAGAATGCGCAGAGGATGTGCTTCCAGATTGAACTAGTAATACAGGATTGCCGCCAACTGTTGAATTGCTTGATGTAGTTGTAGCTATTGATGGCACTTCATCTTTCACATTTTGATTAGTGTTATCTGACTCTTGAGTAGCTGTTGTCACTGTGGTGGAAACTGAAGTGCCGTTTGATGCTTCTCCAGATGTTACGTCTGCGTCTTGCTGCGATTTCGGCTTCTTTTTCAGTTTTCGACCAGAAGCTGCAGCAAAGACTGAACTATCATTTGCAGCTGGCTTTGTAGGCAATTTACCTTCCTGTAGCTTTGGCTGGGTTAGCAGTGTTTTGGTGGTTTGTATTGGTAAAGACTGTGTGCGTAAACGTATGCCGACATAGTAAAGACCTGCCAAATCGGTGCCATCGTTGAGACGCACAGAGACAGGACCCACGCCGCTGCTGTAAATCAAACGCACAAGTCGTGGAAATTGTACATTATTCACCACGGAATGCTTGCCGTACTTTTGACAGTGTGCTAAGTACATGCGATATAGCTCCTGTTGCTCAACATGACTCTCTGCAGTTGGCGTACGTTCGACCGTAGCTCCTAGCCAGGTCAATGCATATTGTTCGTCTTCGGGAGTGAAGTTTTGCGGCGGATTTGGTTGATGATGTGTTGCCGTTGGTGTTTGTTGTTGCGCTGTTGTGGGTTGTTGCTGCGGTGCTGTTGTTTGTGAATGTGTACTAATTGTCTGGTCAATGATAGGTGTTTGCTGTTGTAGATTTGGAACAGAATCTGTAGAATCAGAGGGCAGTGGCACAGTCGGTAACTGCGGATGGGGTATTATCGAGGAATTTATCTGAGGCAACATTACGGGAATCGGAACTGGCGGTTGAGGTGCTGGCAACTGCATTGGCAGAGTGAGCACATGTGTTGGTGGTTTCTGTATTACTGCAGCATTTTGCAAATTCGCAATATTTTGAGCAACCATTGGCAACATATTGCCCGGCACTGTTTCCACAACTCTCATTAGAATACAACCGTCCGGCCCGTATGACTGTGCTTCGACTGTTATCAAGGAGACTAATTGGTCAACTATGCCTCGCACTTGCATTATAAGATGACAGGATCGATTACCCATTGAAGTAAGAGCGAAGATAGCTTCCAGGGTAAATATCAGCAGCATGATATCATTGAGGCTTAGAAATTGGCAAATTGTTTCATAAAATTGTAAACTCAAACACTTGTTAATGTGATCCTCATTGCTATCCTTCTGACACAATTTGTACAATATCTCCATGCTATTGATAATGACTCCGCGATCCATGCTCTCAATGCCGTCACAAAGGGTTGCCAAAAGACTGCGCGAAACTTCGTCCGTGGAGGGATCTGTGAGTTCGATTTCGGTTGCTATATTTCCCGCTATATCCAATATTTGGTTGTGTAAATTACCCCAGCGTATGTTTGCGCCCATTACTATAAAGCGCAAAAAAGTGCGATTTTTTGCAAAGACATGCAAATTTTCTTCAAAGAAGCTAAGATTTCGAAAGATGGTCACAATTTGCTGAATTCGTTGGCCTACATACTCCTGTGTGCCCTCACCCCGCCCCAAATTTAAGAAGTCTAAGTCACTAGAATCCTCGAAATAAGCAAGCTTTTTAGAGTCCATAATAATATCTTCATCATCGATGAGACCAGCTTCGCGCATAGCCTGTTCATCAGTGTATAAGTCCAATACATGTGGTTTATCTCGCAAAAGATCACGCCAAAATTCAAAAAGGGAATGTTCGCGAACTTGTGTGTAAATGTGTTGGAATAATTTTCTCAATGTGTAATCCGAGAAGACGCCAGTATGAGCGAGCAGTACATCCATCATTTTAGGATGCTCATTCAACTTTAATGTATGCTTACTTTCGTTGGCCATTAATGAACAAACATTAATGGCAAAGTCTTGTTCATTAGGAAGCGGTGAAATAAGCGAAAGCATTAGCTTTTCGTACGGCGAGGCTTTGTGCAAATCCGTTGACAATTTATAGGTACGCCGGCGATCCATATTCACAATATGTTGTCGGTAATTGTAAGACATGGGCACTGTGTTCACAACCACATTACCGCCGCTGCTTGCATATACGGAAGTAGGGTATCGGTTTCGCGAACGGGCACCGCCGTCCATGGCGTCGGCAGATTCAAGAGCTTCTAATTTGTCCGGATCTTCACCAAAAAATGTCTGGCGTTCATACTTTTCCAGGCAGCGTCTGTAAATATACTTAATTGCTGCTGTCGCATTTACGCATTTATCGCGTATTCCTAATTCCGGCAAAACATCGTCCCATTCGTCACGTTGATTTACCTTGCTGAAGCCACCACGTTCAGTCACTTCACTGTAAAGTCGGTGTAGATCCACTTCACGACCACTAATCTTAGGCATATGCATTATAGGTGTACTAAAGACAATGGAAATATATAATTAACAAAATGCGAGCAATATAATCTGTGAAAAAAATGTGTACTTACGAACGACGCTCGTGAAATTGTTGTAGGTCGCGATAAAACGCTTCAGGGGCTTTGGGTAATGGTTTTCCCTTGGTAGCTAACGTAGAATTTGTACCGGCAGATGCTTCGCCTACTGGCGCTGGTGTATTCATGGCCTGTAAACTTTTTACGCGAAATGGAGTTCCGCTAGTTATGACGGGTGCACATGAGGTAACAGTGACAGCTCCCACCGGTGCATTGTTTGCATCAGTCGCAACGGGCACCGCACTTTTCATTATATCTGGCGCAGACATGTCCAATTTCAAAAGTTATCACTTACTTTTAAACGTTTCATAAATTTTCCAAAGTAATTTAGGTGTTTAGCATAAAATTGAAATTAATTAAAATGTAAACCCAAAAAGCGAAGTGTCCGACAAATTTTAACAATCTGCTGCGTTACCAACTATTAGTAATGTTTCGATGCCAGTACTGCCATTACTTAGGAGCAGTGATGCCGTTTTCAGTTTCACAAAGTACAAAAAAAGAGATCATTGACGAAAAAAGGGCCACATTATTTTTGCTTTTCGTTACAAGTAAAACAATCCAATGTCAAAATCAAACATGTACTTCTTTACTTTTCGCTGTTAGAACATTCCGCTGCGGAATTTAAAAAGAAAACAGCGGGACAAGATTCGCCAAAAACATAGTTGCAATCATATACAAAAATCAAGTTGCAAGATGAGTTACATTTCCTTTAAAAGTTTTAAGCGATGAATTCTTTCGTAATTATAGGAGAAAATATTTTATGAAAGCATGGTTCTTTTTAAATTTTCTTTGAACAATTTTTGAATAGGGCAAAAAACTCTGAATTTTTAAAAAGTCGGAACAAAGGGTATTGGCGATTAATGGTCAAATTGCCTTTTTAATCGCTTAACTGCAACACTGCTTAGAAGTATGTATATACCCGAGTACCTCTACCAAGTACCGAGTATATGGTGTATTTCGATCAGTGTTGATAATTGCATTTTCCAACGTCGTATGAAAATTAAACTCAAATTGTTCTTTTTATCACTAAATTGCAAGCAGATATTCTTATAAATTTAAGCACTCTGTTACATGAACATCCCATGCTCTCCTTTCATTTACACTTGCGACACAATCGTCGTGTTTCTTTGGTTATCGAGCTCATTATCAGTCATTTTATACTATTAGCACGAAGATTAAGAAGTTCTGGAAATGACCTCACTAAATGGGAAAAAATTATAATCAGACGAGATAATACCCATTCAAATAAATATTTAACATAAATGCGATTTAATTGAAGCAAGTTAAAAGAAACAGTGGCAAAATGTCTGATTGTGTATGAATTTATTTGTCACTGCTACCAAACTGTGCTGCCAAATTATCAGTGAATAAAACAAAACGGAAATGATAATGAATTGAAAGAGATCTCTATCAGGATCATATCATTGTTGCTGAATTTGCGTGCAAAATTTTTGTGCGGATCCCGATTATTGCCAAGAAAACACAGCTAGAGTTGCGACTGCATTGGCTTCAATTAATCAAGTTTATTCAATGAAATCGCTAGAGAAATTTATCAGAAATGTGTAAAAATGTTTTCATACAAATCTTGACAGTTAATTCATAATACCATGTTCTGACCAACAATGAAGATATACGCATTAGCTTTCAAAATTGCATGTATTGCTATTGTCATGACAGGACCCAGTAGCGAAAATGGTCACCGGTGACATCGTCACTAATGAGGATTTAGTGACATAGTCGCACTTGCCGTGAATCCTAAACGACATATAGCTGACAATGACACTGGTTACAATGTCATGCAGGTGTACTCCTATCAAAGACTTATAACATACAATGTCTTCCAGCGGTCACTTATAAAAAGTCCATTGCAAGATACTGTCGCTTGAATGTCATTAATGATCACTGCATGACCAAGTCATGCAGATGACATCAACGACGAAATTACCATTTATATGAAAAATTCATGAACGACTTCTATACAAACGGAGCCAAAAGTCATTTAAGACGTAATTTTTCCGTAAAAGACTCTTAAGTGACTAATGCATGACATTCGCTACGGGGTATTGTCCGGTGTAAACCCTAATAGGGCTTTTGCACGAGGCGATTTTTCAAGCAACTTTTTCGTTCAACTCACGCAGGGTTGCACGAAAAAAAAAATTGAATGGGTGTAAATATCAAAATATAAAGAAATATCAAAATATAAAGAAATATCAAAATATAAAGAAATATCAAAATATTTACCATAAAAAGGCGTTTGCATTGTTCAACTTTGCATTCTATTTTTGTTTGAACGGCCTTTCAACTAATCGCTTTCAACAAAGTTGGTCGCCAGCCAACATTTAGCCATTCAACTTTTTTTTCGTGTAACCCTGCGAGAGTTGAACGCAAAAGGTGAACGCAACATCGCCTCGTGCGTACACTTTGTAAGTAAAACTTGTGTTCTTGTCCATGTAAAATCTGTCAAACAAAACCAGTTTTCGTCGAAAACTACTTCAAAACTCACTTTCACTCATTCCAATCGGTATTTTCACTAGTTTTTTTCGATTATTTATCGAAATGGAAGTCATATTTTATCACCTTTAATACGCTATTTCGGTTTTACAAGCAAGATGAAGCAAAAGAAAAAAGTAATTTTCTGGTTGACGTTTGTAATTTCGGCGCCATGTTATTTTCTTTGAAAAGTAAACAAAGAATATGAAGACGAAGCATAAAGAAAAAAATGCAAGCAATTTTGCAACTCATGTTTGTGCTAACCAACGTGTTTTTGCCACCAATCACCGCGCACTTCATTTTAATTACATTTGCACAAAAAATTTATTGAAAATTGCTTAAAAATCACTGTAATAAACCACCGACAAAATACACATAAAGAAAGAAACAAAACCGAAATAGCAAGCTTCAAAATTACGAACGTCACACACTTTTTTCTCAATTGCTATTACAAATGGCTGCTTCTCAACCGGTCAGATCTGTTCTAATTGGTTCATGGAGCTTCACTATGTTTTGACATTTCTTGTCTTTTTCTTCGCTATTATCAGAATATGTCTTGTCGCTCTCTGTGTCGCGTCACTATGTTCTTTGCCTTAGACGCATAGCATAACACCGCAGGTGCGCGCTCGCCCTAAATTAAGTTCGGGTGGCAATATGACTTAATGACTTTTCTGACGTTTCTGACGACGGTGTCGTTTTGCGTTTTGATTTTTTCAACTCTGATGTAGTCGAATAAAAATTGTTGGCCAGAAAAATAAGTAGTACAAAACACTTATAAACGCCACTGAGTATCATAACAATGGAGGAGAAGCTGGAAGCCACACCAGGACCTACAGTACGTTAGCTTTTACTACTAATTGCCGTCTTGTAATCGTATTTTGTATATCCCCCTTCTCTGTGCAATCTAGAGAAATCCCATTGACGCCTTGAGCAGGGAGGAGTTACTTCAAAAATACAAAGGACTTCTGGGAATTGCAAAGAAGGCGAAACAAGCTAAAGATGGTGACTATATGCATATATATATATACTTATTTAAAAATGCATCAACAAACTAACTTTTCTTTGGCTTGCTTATTTTAAAAATATAACAACGTCATCATCGTTTAAATGCAGAGTTTGCGGAAGAGAATCGTAAATTGAAGGAAGCGCTCGTTCAAAGTGATACTCAAAAAGATGCTGACAAGAAATCGCTTTTGACTATGAAGGAGACACTTGAACGTTTTACAGAGCAGAAGCTTCAGATAATCGGTGAGTTCAGTGAGCTTCAAAAAAAAAGTAAAACCGACGAGGAGACACTAACTAAACTACGCATTGAGAACGAGTCATTGAAACGTCAGTTGAATCGACTTAATGAAGACAATGAAGCTCTTTTGAAAGATATAGACCGAATGGAGGATCAGCTTAAACAGGTTATTTTGGGGATTTTTACTAATTTTAAAGATATAAAGAAATTTTGTATTGCAGGTAAACTTTTTGGGTATGGAGCAAAAGAAACACTTGGGTTTGTTGGAACTTGAAGTAAATAAACTAAAAGAGGCAGAAAGTTTAAATAGCGCACTACAGAGTAAAGTAACTATAACGGAAGAAGAAAATAAGGCGCTCAAGGAGCAAGAAAACGGCGTGAAACAAGCATTGGAGGAACTCTCCCGAAAGTATAGTCGGGTGAAGGAAATTAACACACAACAGCGGCAAAAGTTCAACGCATTGAAAGATCGCTTTGTAGAAATTCACCGCAAGCTTAAAAACTTGAAGGAGTGTAAGCGTGTGCTTTTGGAAACCCAGCATGAATACGCAGAAGCTATATCAAAGTGGCAAAAAGAAATTATAAGAGCCTCAAAATTGCTATGCGCGCAAATGAATGCATTGCAGTTAGAGAATAAAGATCTGCGGCAAAAGTTGCAAAAACAATCAGAAAAAGTTGCAGTGGAAAGCTCCCAGCCCTTAGTGATTAATTTTAATGCACTACAAGACAATTTGCAGGAGTTGGAAAATCTTTGTGCGCAGGTACGTGCCGATTCTTTGGAAAAGGACGCGCTTTTAACCGAATCGCAACGGAAAAACGAAGAGCTACTTAAACAAATCACAGCTTCCAATTTTGATGGGATGGTTACAGCTCCCAAAGAAAAAATGCTGGAATTTGAGCTACTTGAATCGGAGGTTAAACGGTTGACTCTGGAGTTGTCCGACTTAAAGGCAGTCAATGATCCGCGATTAAAGGGAGGCGAAATTGAGAAACTCGATGGACATTTAGAACATCATGAATTACTGCACAGACTCGAGGCAATTGAGAATGAACGAGATAGTTTAAAGCAGCAGTGCAATAAAGTGGAAGGCCTCCAACTGGAGAAACACCGCTTGGAGAATGAAGTTGCGCAATTAATGCTCAAACTAAAGGAAAGCCCAGGAGTACATGAAGACGTACGGGACGAACTACAATCGCTTAAACATGAGAAAACCGTTCTTTTAGCACAACTGAAGCATCAAGAAAGCGAACAGATTCAACAAAATCGAGCTTCAGAAGAAAGCGCAAAAGCAACGGAGCAAAGCTACGTAGAATTACAGGCACGCTATTCGCAAATGGAGCGCGAGCACTCGGACCTGCTTTGTGAAATGCGCGAATTAAACGAAGCGCTGAAGGCACGCGGCGATGTCATTTCGCGGCAACAGGAAAAGCAGCAGGAACTTCTGAATGAGCTGCGAAAAACCAATGCGAGACTGCGGCAAATTGATGAAGTGCTCGTGCAGAAGGATGCAGCAATCGCAGAGAAAGAAGCGCAAGTGCGGGAAATAACGCATGAGATCGATCTAACTCGTGAACAAACACACCAGCTTGAAGTTGCTAGCACACGCAGCGAGGAGCAGCTGCGTGTTCTTAATGAAGAGATACAATCGTTGCGTAGCAACGCTGACGCACAAAGCGAGGTATTGTCCACCTCTACAATATCACGCGCCGAAGAAATGACGCGCATGCGTGATGTCGACGAAAGCTTCGAGGAGAAATACAACAAAATGCGCGGCGTTGCTGTTAAGTTGAAGAAAAAACTGCAGGAGCAAACAGTGCGAAATGAGGAGTGGGAACAGCAACAAAAAATGCATGAAATGTCGAATGCAGAACTAGACGAACTGCGTAAACAATTAAAGGACCTGAAGCATGTGCACGGCGAACACCAAAAACTCGTAGAAACTTTGAAAACGGAAAATCACAAGTTGAAGACATCACGCAAGCAAGCAAATGTACTTAATCTTGAAATTGAAGCAGCTGAAAAATCGCTCAACGAAACCACCAGCAAGCTTGCCATTAAAACTGCAGAATTGGAAGCACTGAATAAACTCTTATCCACCAAGGAAAACACGATTATTCAACTGCGGAAGGAAATCGCAATAGTTGAGTCGGCGAAAGAAGCCGAAGTGGCACACGCTAGAGAACTAAAGGAACAAGTAGACCTACTCCAAGAACAACTGAAGGATGCGGTGCATGCCAAGCAGCTGGCGAATCAGACCAATAAGCAGCTGGAGCAGACCCAAGAACAGCTAAAGCAAGAGTTAGAACAAACACGTTTGGAGGTCTCAAAATGCGCAGCGGAAAGTTCCACAGCTGTACTTGCAGCGCAGCGCGAAAAGGAGGCAGCAGAGCATCGGTTACAACAAACGGAAGCGAGTCTTAAAGAAACGCAATCAAAGCTGCACAGCGTAGTATGCGCCTTAGATGACTTGCGCGCCGAACACACCGAATACAAACAAAAAGCACAAGCTGTGTTGCGCAAACACCAGAGCACCGATACGACGCGTGAGCGTGAGTTGACAGAGGAGCTGACGCAGTTGCGCGCTACCGAAGAACAACAGCGCCAAACGCTAGCGGCGCAAACTAAAAAAATTAACGACTTAGAACAACACACTGCCGATTTATATTTAGATAATGAAAACCTGCAGAGACGCGCACAAGAGCTAAATGCACTGGTGGATAATTTGCGTCAGCAAAACGACCGTATGTTGCTGGAGCAACGCGCCCAACTACAGACACAGCAGGAGAGCCTGCGGGCGCAGCGTCAACAATTGGAAGCGACACAAGAGTGCCACAAACAACAATTGCTGGAACTTGAAACCAATTATCAGCGACAAATCGAGCAGCTACGTGCCGAACAGGTTCAAAGCGCACGGGTGCCGCCTATAATCGGTGCAGCTGTAGTAGCAACGACAAACTCATCATTAAATTACGCGCCCACCTACAGTGAACCAAACCAAATGCAACTGCTAATGCTGGCTGAGCGCGAGGATGGCGAAGGCTCAGAGGAAGCTACTTTGACTGCAAACAAAGGTACCGTCGCTGTAACCGTTGCCGGCAGCAGTAATACGCAAGCCATGCGTAAAATTTCCAGCAGTTCACGACGTTCACAGCACGACTTTATGCCATTAGATGAATTGTTGAATACGCCGATGCATGCTTTCCAAACTGACACAGTAACCACGATAAGTAGTAATAGTCTTGGGCGCAATAACAGCGCTGTATTTGAATTGAGTGCCGGCAATAGCAGCGCAGAAAGCTTAATTGTGGAATTAAATGTAACGCGAGAGCTTTTGGCAAAGCAAGAGAGTCGCGTGCGTCATTTGACGGCGCTTTTAGCTGAAAACGAACAGGATTTGGCAAAGTTGACTCAGATGAACGATATGTTGAAGGAAGAACTACGACGGCAAGAACGTGCTGTTGAACGTGAGAAACATATGCACAATGCCGAGTACTTGAAGAATATCGTGCTGAAGGTATGTATGTATGCATATTTGCGCAGAATTGTGAAGTAAGAGTATGCGGATATGCTTAGATTTGTATTCATTTCTTATTTGGCACTACAACCGTTCGCCAATTTGAAGTCTTCTGTGCGAATTTGGGTCAGTTGTATGTAAATAAGTGTTTATGCATGTGGTCCCTCCATTGTTCAACGGCGCCCTTGATTACGTTGCCTCAAATGCCGAGTAGAAGGTTTTTTGTGACTGAGTTTTAAATTTGGGGAGTGTATTCATTAGCCCAAATTGCACTTAGCAGCCTAAGGTATGTACATTAGGGTGGGTCAAATTGTTCGGGTGAGTAAAAATGCGAAACGCGTATAGCAAATACGAAATCTACGCTAAATTCTAAGAAAAATACCCGAGAGGCTAAAGATTTCAGTTTGAGGTATTTTAACACCACTGACTATATGTATTTGTATATCTCGGCAGGAGCTTGGTTTTTATTTTAGACACATAGTTTCTTGGGGAAGTTTTCTTAGAATTCTGAGTAGATTACGTTTTTTGCTATACGCTTTTGACAAAAAAAAATACCACCCTAATCTACATACATAGGTATATGCGCCTGCCAGGTAGTTTCCGCCAGCTCAGGGACTAAATTGCTCCCAGCAGAATTATTGCTATTCTCGCCGTCGTGGTCTGGGTTTTCCCCCCAAACGCACTACTTGTATCGCCAATCGACAGCATTCCCTCTATAACGTAAGTGTACCTTAAACGTCTGTTAGCAGATTTCTCTGCAAAAAGTAGTCGCGATCTTAAATTCATTCGATTTGCTGACTTATTTTCTGATAACACTTTTTGAGACACACTCTCTTTTTTGGTTTGGAAGATACGTGTATCTTCCCTTCTTTCCCACGGCTACCGTTGAATTATCGCACTTGCCGCCAGTGGCTACAGAGTGGCTTGGTGTGCTGCAGTAGTTGGACCCTTCGTTATTTATACCAGTTGTTTCTGCGTGTGTCCACGAAGGGATTGGAAGAAATAAGGGCTCTGAGAAGTTGTTTGTTTAAACAGTTCGAAGTTGAACTTTTGTCGCTCTTCCTGGTATTAAGAGGCGCTACAACAACCACAACAACAACAGGCCGAATAAGTCATATTGGCGCCCCCTTCCTGAAGTTCTCTTTCTTTCTGCTGTGGCCCAACACTCCACACGAATTTATTACCGCAAATCACACATGGGTTGCCTACAGAGCGAAAACGGAGACTCTTTGAGGCTAGATTGAGTACGGTTTTGCCATTGTAACTGCATAGAAAAAAGAACGGACTAATCGCTTTGCAGTGGATTGAAAATTTATGTTGTGACTCCCGAAGTTAAATTTTATTATAATCATCCATTTATTTTCCAGTTCCTTACGTTGACCAGCGGTGATGAGCGTGTACGCCTGGTGCCAGTTCTCAATACCATACTTAAATTGAGTCGAAACGAAACAGAAATTCTAAACTGTGTGGCGAAAGGACAGAAATGTTAGTAATTTATCTGTATGTTCAGAATTTGAAAAAATTTAAAGTTTACTTTTCTTTATTTTACAGTACCCACGGAACCACAGGGGCGCAGTTGGGGTAGTTTTCTTCCAATTTTCGGTGGCACTGGTGGTGGTGGTGGCAATAATAATTGAAATACAAAAAATTCTTAATACAAATATACGAACGATAACCACATTCTTAGTTGTGGCCAGCGAAAAAGTACTATTTTGAATGAGATGACCATATCAAGAAAATTAATAGAAAGCACACCTCACCGTAACTGCATCAAACTCGCAGTCATGAAACACAACCACTATTTTGTATTTTTGCAAGTATTCCAGCGTTTATTGGCAATTCTCCAGTAGTTATTTTCAAAGCTTTACACTTTTCGTGCTTCACAAAAATCGACAATTTCGATTAATTCTTAATGTTTTTTGTTACCTGTGTCAATATGTATTATATTGTATGTATGTATGTAATTAAATGCAATTATATATTTTATTTAATATATTCAAAATTATCACGAATGACTTGTTTGCAAAAAAATTATTTATTCTAAGCGATTTACTTAAAGTGTAAGTTTTATGGATCAATAATTGTATTACTTACATATATTACCTATTACACATGTACATACATACAAAGTATATGTATTTGCAGATAAAGCATTGCAAATTGTGTGTATATCATAATGAAATTATATCTTCAAAATTAACTTTGTATAAAGCAGAAAAAGACCCTTACAAAAAATAAGAAGTGTATATAATAAAGCGAAATAAAATTTAAATGTATGCAATGCAAATGAAAATGTACTTTTTTCAGTTTCTATTTTTTTTATTTATTTTCAGTGGGAAAAACAGAAAATTAAACCACGAATTAATGGTTAAAGTTTTATTTTGAAAGTAGATTCTTTTAATTAAACTATAATTAAAAATTAATAATTAGCGTTGTCGAGAATTCAATGTGAATAAATATAAAATATAGTCATATGAGGCCACGAGAACAGAAGTGGCCCAACCCAATTTTTTTTTTTTGTACTTAACTTCTTAAAATTGTTTAAAATTTTAAAATAAAGGTCGCTTATTACTTAAATTTATGGTGCGTTATGTAGCCCTGTACATTAAAATTAAGAAATAAGCGACTTTCATTTTAAAGAAACGATTTTAACTACATAGCTAAGTAAAAAAAAAAAAAAAAATGGGGTTGGGCCAAAACTAAAACGAGAAGATAACTCGGGGTTCGGGCCAAACCGAGCTTTATATACCTGTCGCACGAGTGTTTTTTTTTTTCGATTTCAAAAATTTCCGATGCATGGTTATAGTTCGATTTTCAATACCAATGTCCTTACCCCGATAAAAGTGGGCGTTTAAATATCCCAATTTTGACTCGAGTTGCCATGTGCCGAGGCGGCCGGACAGACAGACATTGATTCTTTGTTTCATTCTGAGTAGTTTGCTATACATGTATATGTATGTACATTGGCATGGCCCTTACGTTATATGGAGAAAAATAAAAGTGTTTGGATTCTCGGTCTCACCCTCTAGAAATGTGTGAATAACCTAAAGACTAAACTATACAAAGTTTTAGCTCAATCAAAAACGATTTAGAGGTGGCTCAAAGCGCTCAAAGTTTTCCATGTATTTTATATGGCGACAAAAAAAAATTCGTAGAAATTTTGAAAATCAATATTTTTCAATCGCCAAACTCTTTTTCTCTTGCAGAAAAAATAACCTATGGTTTATTTATAGGTTTATTAATACTAACACATTTTTATGGCTCCCCAAAAACCCCTAAAAAATGCAATGGCGGACCCATAAAAAATTCTTAAAATTAAACAAATTTTAAATAACCAATTGGGTAGTTTTTTTTTTTTAAATCTACTGAAGAGAAACAGAAATTGTGGACTGTACCATTTCTACGAAAGGTGTTTTTTCGGCATATAAAATACATAGGAAATATTTTTAGATTGACCTAAAACTTTGTATAGTTTAGTCTTTAGGCTATTAACACATTTCTATGGGGTGAGACCGTGAATCCGAGCTCTTTTCGAAATAAGGGCCAACCGAATGTACATATGTCTACATAGATGTCTATACCACATTCAAAATAAACGGAACATATATCGATTCCTTTAGGTTGTTTTAAGCAACCATTACACAAGTTAAACTGACCTTGTGGAGACGAGTGGGCTCTGGTATTGTATGTAAACTTTGGGAGCGATTTATTCACATGGAATAGGTAACGGGGCTCAATTAATCGCAGCTGCAACGTGAAAATAACAGTTTTTATAATGACCAATCCATGAACGGGAATGATTATACGTTTTTATTCACATTTTACCAGCCAAGGATACTAGCAAATGTTTATGGCTGCATGCAATCATGAAAAAGAAACTCGTATTAATAGAAAATATTTTCCTACTAGTTGAATAATGAGCCTTAATAATAAAATTGGAAACACTTCCAATAATCACACACAGATACGAATATCTGAACATTTTAGCTAAGTTACAGCTATCTATTATGTAGTTATTATTGCTTCAGTGCTTTACTGCCAAACGCCTGCATAATTGCCGACAAGTGTAGCTGGAAGTGGACCACCAGCTGCAAATAGACGCATACCAGTGCTATCGTAACAGTGAGTGTAAATGGCTGGTACATATTTCACTTGTTGGAAGCCATCCATTTCATCTTCAGGATACTAAAAACATAAATTTTATAGAAAGACATATTTATAATAACATTATTGCTCTGCAATGTCATCTCGCGAATTTCTACTCACCACAATACCTTTGCTACACTTTAGCGCCACAGTACGTGATGCATTTACGCTGCTCTCTAAATATTTACCTGCTCGTATATCGTAAAAGAGCAACATACCCAGACCGGTACCGACAGTGAGCAGATTACCTTCGAATGTTGTGGCACGTATGCCGCAGCCATTGTAACGCGAAGTGATCTTTTTGATTGTCTGTCAAAAAAAAATAAAAATAAAAAATTTACGTTACACGTAAGTGAAAAATTCGTAAATATAAATAATTATGCGTTAGCAAACACCTGTAGTGTTCGAGCGTCCAAAAGTATGGTATAAGAGCGACAACCGACAGCATAAAGTCCGTCGCTGTGGTATGCTATGCTCACATTATCTTGACAATTTGGCAGTTTGCGAGATAACTTTTGTTTGAACGTTTCCGCATTGAATATATGTATATAACCATTTAGTGAAAGTGCTGCAATTTCTTTAAATTCTTTGTTGAAACAAAGTGAACGAATCTAGGAGCGATACAAAGTTATATTTATCTATATGCTCATATCATTTGAATTTACCCGCTGGGCTGTGCGCACATCTTTCACACAAAGTGGATTAATAGTGGCGAAGGTAGGACATGCTTCCTTGCCGCCATCTGGGAAATCCATGAGATCTTCATTGATGCGCCAAAGCGATAGGCGCGAATCTTTTGAGCCCGATACCAAGAATTGATCATCCAACCAACACATGCCCATAATTAGATCACGATGCCCGTTCTCGCCGACACAAACCGGATCAAGAGTAGGAAGTCGGTAAACAGCCACATCGGCTGAGTTACGTGCGCCAGTGGCTAGGAATGAACGACTTGGATTAATTTCAATTGCATGTAAACCACCCTGCACCTCTGGGTGGTTGGCTCGGTTGTTCGAAAGCGTTGGAATGGCATCCACGCGGCGCATATTCACATCATAAACAAGTAACTATGAGTAAAAACGCAATATGTAACAAAATACAGTAACTGGATTGTTAAATTTGTCACCTTATTGCATTTTGTGCCGAAGACAACTTGACGATTGCTCAGCCATTTGGAACAGAAAACCTTATTGATATAACCCAGATGAATTTGAGTTTCTCGTAGCATATCATGCGTAAGGACATAGCGGCTAGTGTTCTCGAAATTGAAGCTTCGTTGCTGTAGGATTGAGAGCAAAATTTATCCCTGTGTATTTTCAACAAAAACCAACGAATCAATGTTACCTCTTTCAAACCAGTCTCACGACTACGTAAGTAATCGCATAAATTAAATGAAGTATTCAGCACTTCTTCTTGTTGTTGTGGAGTCTCTTCATCACTGCCGGAATCGTCGTAAGTAACGAAATCGTCCGGCTTGTCTGGTTTGCGTCGTCGCTCTTGGCGTAGTGCTCGCGCCTTGGCACGCCGTTCATCCAGACGCGTTGGCACATGACAAGAGGGATAGGTGCCTACCACACTATGCCTTATGGTCTTAACCATGGAGCTGAACACCATAGTGTTTTTGTTACGTATCTCGAACATTTTTCGTCACCGTTACTATAGCAGAATGAGATTTTTAGTCAATGCTGCTGGTGCTACCAAACAGGGATAGTGCTCGAGTGCTACCTTCCTATGACTTTTTTAACACTTGCACAATTAAAATGCATTAAATTTTAGGGTGATACCGAAAATTTTCATTGTTTACCACGGTCAGTGTAAAAATCACTTCTAGCTGACAGTGGAGAAATACAGAAAAAGGAAAGTAGAAATAACGAAAATCATTCGTTCGGTCATAATATCGTGTTTACAATGGAACGTAAAATATGTATCTTTCCGTTTACAGCGGAAGATAATGTTAACTTTAAATTTCGCTATAATTTAGTTTTCAACGAGTGTATAGGAGGGCGGATAAAAATTGAGGAAGATAAACAATTTTTGTTAAAATTCTATAAAATTTAGAATTTCTTTTAAATGTCGTAGACAAATTTTGTTCTGCTACTGTTCTGCTAGTTTTCATCCAGTGTGAAACCTTGAGAATAATTGCTCTGTCATTCTAATGTGAAACAGCCTGATTACATGTGCTTTAAGTCTGTCGCCCTCTATCTTAACTTTGTAGGTTTATATTTAAATTTTATGAAAAGTTTTTCAAGTGGAAATACGTCCAATTCTTGTTATTTAATAAGGATAAAATGCAACCCTGCATTTAAGTACTTCATGTGTTTTGATAAAATCCGTAGCTAGGAATCAAGAATTAAACGTTCAAAAAATTCCCTTTTAATTTATCAGCCTTATCGTGAGTTTCATTTTCTCCGAACAGGTTCACTTTTCGTAACCAAGTCCATATTTAAAATTTATTTAGATTTGTTTTCCAATCCAATTCCAAATCCAATTCTAATTTTTGTTGATTATATTCCTTAACAAGAAACCTACAGATATATCAGTTTTTATATTAATTGCGCTGAATATGTACGATCCACAAGCAGGATTTATTTCCGGATCTGATATTTGAATTGTGCCTCTTTTGAAGAAGGTGTGCTGATATGTATTCACAAAGCCTCAACACTGTTCAGTGGAGACCTTTGCCTTAAAAAAAATCGATAACGCTGTATCAATGGTATCGAGCGAATTTATAATTTGAAATTAGGGAAAGTATTTTTTTTTCTTCCAATAAAAAGTTGGTTTCGGCCAACATAATTTTTTACTCTCTTGTTCCTGCGTGATCTTGTGTCGCTTTCATGGGGTATGGGCAAATTGAAGTTAGTTTGACAAGCCGTTGGGGAGGTTTCTTTCGCTCTTCAGTACGTTAATCTTGAATAACTTCTCTGTTTTTCAGTAAATATTTACGGTCAATGTGGTGCTAAGCTATGGATTTCTTTGAAACAAAAGAAATTACTTCCACATATGACAAAATATCGAAATTTCTATATACGAGAAAACAAAATTTATCGTCACATCGATAGTATCACCGATATCTTTCCACCTGTTCTGTTCAGAAATTTTTAAGTTTTGTTGTTGATAGTAGTTTTTCTGCAATTTTCTGTCCGTATGCTGAAATTTATTTTTATTTAACAGTTGAAGGGGAAACAAACATAAATAAAACTTGTGCTGCATTTGGGCAATGAACGCATACGGTTTGTAGAATGAAAATTCAAAGTGTAACTTTGTGGATACTTTACGAAATCTGTAGTTGTCTCATATCAAAACGCGAGTGCTCCCTTGCACCGCGCCATCCCAACTAGCGCGCTATTCCTTTACGTTACCTACATATGTATATTTTCCCTTTTTCTATAACAAAAACGTTAAAAATTAATTTTATCGATGTTTCGACAGCTCCTTTCTCCTTGGGGTTAAATGTAAATACATAGAATATTATTTCATTGGCTTCCGCGATTTAAATATATATTCACCCAACAAAGCGTTTGGGTACGGCTGAGCTATTGCATCGTGCGCCTAAAGCATCTTTGCTGCAAGTTAAATTTATTATTGTATATATGTATGTATGTATGTTTAATTTGTGTTCCACGTAATACACTTGCATATGCGTTAATTGTACGTGCAGTTAATCATATCGACGAAAAACACGTTCAAACACAAGGACAGGCTAAACCAACTCTCTAATTCATATAAGTATTGTAGTTTACGAAAACATCACACCCAACCAACAAACATAACCATCACTACCACCATCTTCCACCACCACACCACCAAAACCAAACCAACCAAAAAACTACTGCTACTACAACCACCACCGTCTCAACCGATTACAACTTTCCGGTCCAAGGTTATTGTGCGTCTGCGTCTTAGCGGAGGCGCTTGTTCGGTTGACAATTAGAAACAACACCATTAAGAAACAGAACCGAGCCCTTCCATGCACGATGGCCAAGATGTATGGAAAGGGTAAGAGTAAGTAAATTGCTAATTTTTATTTACATATTTAAATCAATAACGAAACTCGCCATTGACAGCACTAACATCTATCGTAATCCGTTGTATAGTAAAATTTCATAATTAGAAATGCTAACACAATAACTTCTGGATTAATTTCTAAGCTTAGTTTTGCTAATTTCTTGAAATAGAAAAAAATGTATATAATAGTTATTGCAATATAAATAAACAAATATATTTTTGTACATAAGTACTATGTAGTAAATAAACAGCGAAAAAATTCATTTAAAAATATATATTTCTCTTATTCCCCTCATTTGTATAGCGACTATCGAGTCCGAGGATCAACAAAAATTGCGATGGCAAGTTGAACTTGAATTCGTACAGTGTCTGGCCAATCCCAACTATTTGAACTGTGAGTAAATTTATTCATTCCATAACAACAGTCATTATAATACACAACATTTTTCTCTCAGTTTTAGCTCAGCGCGGTTATTTTAAGGATCAAGCTTTTATTAACTATCTCAAATATCTACAGTATTGGAAAGAGCCCGAATATGCGAAATACTTAATGTATCCGATGTGTTTGTACTTTTTGGATCTCTTACAATACGAACATTTTCGCCGTGAAATTGTCAATTCGCAATGTTGCAAGTTTATCGATGATCAAGCCATTTTGCAGTGGCAACATTATACACGAAAACGCATAAAGATGTTTAACAGCGTGAATGGTATGGGCCAAATGAATGCTGCTGATCCAGCTGCAATGGATCCACAACAGCAACTTCAACAGCAACAACAAAATGCACAGCAGAATCAACAGCAGCAACAAGGACAACAGCAACCGGGTGGTGTTAATGCACCTATGGGCTTGCAAAATGGAATGGTTAATAATGCACAGTTGCAGATGCAGCAACAGCAGCAGCAACAACAACAGCAGCAACCACCACCGCAAGCACAACAACAACAACAGCAGCAAAGTGTTGGCAATGCAGCGATGGGTATGCCAAATGGAAATAATGCCTCAACCAATAGTAATAATTGAACAGAGTGATGGTGTTGAAGAATTTAACCTGCTTTCCTCCAATTAGTTAGTAATTCATTTAATTATATTGTAAACACTATTTGAATAGTGATATTAAAAGCATTCGACACTTTTCTTCATTTGAAATGAATTAATGTGTTTTAATTTTTAGTTAGTCTTAAACGTAGAAAACGTTTGCGTCCATTCTGAACATCTGTTATGCGCACAGAGTTATAATACCCTTGTGCACAAGCACCTTCGGGTATAAAAAGGAAAAAACCAAATCGGAAAATATCTTTTTCTTTTTAGTTCAACAGCATGTCTACCTCGTTTTTCTATGGAGTTTATTTATTATGCAGCAAAAGTCCTGAGAAACGCTATGCAGGCCGTTGCTATATTGGTTTCACGGTGAACCCTGATCGGCGTATAAGCCAACACAATCGGGGTAAAGAATTTGGTGGAGCCAAACGCACAAATAACAAAGGTCCTTGGCAAATGGTTATGATAGTACATGGATTTCCAAATAATATTGCAGCGCTCCAGGTAATTACATTTTTTTTTTCTTTTGAGCTGCATTTATTGTTCGACATTTTCAATTTTAGTTTGAGTGGGCATGGCAACAACCGGCACTTTCCACTCGCCTCACACCATATCCTGAATTACGTCGTAAAAACCGGAAGGAAAGTCATTTTCAATATAACTTTCGTGTCTTGAGCCGAATGTTGAATGTAGGACCGTGGAACCGTTTGCCGCTAACTGTACGCTGGCTAGAAAGCGAATACGAATGTGATTTTACGGTACTTTTGAAAAAAAAAACATACTTACAATCATACACACGTATGCACATATCGTTACCTAAATATGTAAGGCGACATCTCACATCTTTTCGATTGATTATGATACATTTCATTGAATTATAAGTCCCCAAATTGTTTTATGCAATAACAAATTTTAGTTGGTTACAACTTTTATTGCATTGCACGGGCGTTCCTATATTAGGGTCACGATATGTATGTACACATGTATGTATGTACATATAAATAAAATTATGAAAACTTACTTTAAATAGCTGAAACCGCCAGCGCACATGGAAATAGTAAGCGGCAAAGTTGTCATAGAAAAATCGCAAGCATCACGAAAAAAACGTGCCGAGGATTCCTCACCACCACGCGCAATTTGGGCACCTGAATGCCACTTGTGTATGCAGCGCATTAATAATCCTGAAGATTCTCGCATCGGATGTATTAATTCGTTATGTAAACTCACTTGTCATATTATATGTCTTGCGAATTATATACTATCTTCTGATGAAAGCAATCGTGGACACTACATACCCATTGCTGGCGAATGTCCTCTGTGCGAAGAGAAATTTACTTGGGTAGCGCTTTTGCAGCGAAAACGTAAATTACAAGCAAATGGCGTGGAACAGATAGAAGAAGAAGATGATGACGATGAATACGATATGGATAATGATGCGTCCAATGAGAGCGAAAGTGATTTTGGTGATGAGGCAGCCAAATCGGAAAGTGAAAGTGAAAGCGCTCTTGGCATTAATTCTCAAAAAGGCAACGAGTTTGATAATGGTCGTGCGCTTGTAGTGGGTAGTCCACAACCGCAACTGGAATATATGCTCGATTTATGCAAAGATGATGATATAATTTATGAGTTGAGCGACTAAATACTACATATTTTTTAAAATGATGTAATTTATAATTTTGAAATTGATTTATTTTATACATTTGTATGCGTACATCAATAAAATTAAGTCCAGCACGAAAACGTGGTTGAAACGAGTATTATGCTTTTTAGTTACTTCGTACAGGTTCTTCTAATGTGAAGACAAAACCCAAAGAAGTTACTACTGTGATAACTAATGTGACCAATCGCATTTCTTCCGGAAGTACAGTACTTCTTTTTTAGCTCTTGTACTTCGTACTTCGCAGTACAGTCAAATGCACTTCTTTGCAATATTTTGTACTTCAGGTCCTGTACTTCTCCGATCTTGTGGACGATCGTCACTTGGCATGGGTGATAGAATGGCATCATACCTGCGCAGCTGCAAAGGGCTCTGGAGGTGTCGTGCACATGGTTGGCTCCTATTTATGCAAACTGCGTGAGGACTGGGTACATCCCTAAGGCTTTGAGGTTAGTCAGTGTTGCGCTCATCCCGAAGGCCGGAAAAGGCCCTCATGATTCCCCTTTCATGTTTTTTACTGTCTGATAGACCTGTACATAAGAAACGCGGTTCCTTGTGACTGCCTTTAAGAGCTCATAATGCTTATTTCAAGGAAACGTCGGTGGATACTGCCCTGCAAACATTGATTAAGTGGTTATAGGACGCCTTAACGCATAAAGATTACGCAGTGGGGCTTTCCTCGATATCGCGGGGTCCTCCAACCATGCCACTCTAGAGGCAATAGTCAAGTAACAGTATCCAAACATTGTATTGATACGTTTTGGAAGTCAGCCTTACAATATATGTACATAAATGAAAATACTGGAATCATTATTATGGAACCATGTATGCACTCTAAAAGAACAAACTGGCCGTATGATGTACGGTTTAAATATTTTAATTGTTTTGTATAGAAGGACGTAGACAGCCATTCACCTAGGGGGCAGGGGACATGTTTTTAATAAATTTATTTTTTTTGTGTATATAAATAGACATTTTTGGGTTTAAGAAAGTATACGTTTTCTGGTATCCTTTACAACGATACCAATTTTTTAAAAATCGGTTTTAATTTTTTTGTTTGAAATATTTTTTTTTAAGGTATTTTTTGCTTCTTTTTGGTTGTTTGTGTTTCCGGCAGGGTAGGAGTATGATGTATTGTGGAACGATTTTCCGTCATCCCTCGTCAAATTTGGTATTTTTTGCTGTTTGCGAAGTATACAAATATGCATGCCTTTACAACGATACAGAATTTTTAAAAATTGGTTAGTAATTTTTTTGTATTTTTTTTTTTTATAAAAAACCGTATGATGTACGGTTTAAATATTTTAACTGTTTTGTAATGTTTTTAATAAATTTATTTTTTTTTGTGTATATAAATAGAAATTTTTGGGTTTAAGAAAGTATACAAGTATACAAATATGCATACCTTTACAACGATACCGAATTTTTAAAAATTGGTTAGTATTTTTTTTTGTAATTTTTTTTTTTATGAAAAAGGGATTTTTCCTTTTAAGTGTTTTTCTCAAATTTTTATATACGAAGTATACAAATACGCATATCAGAAGAAAGAAGGTTTAATTGCGTTTAAAACGATATCAATTTTTTAAAAATCGGTTAGTAATTTTTTTTTATAAAAAAAGGTATTTTTCCCCTTTAAATGTTTTTTCTCAAATGTTTACATACGAAGTATACAAATATGCATATCAGAAGAAAATACCCCCTTTCTTCAAGTTTACAACGATACCAATTTTTTAAAAATCAGTTCAAAACTGTTTGAAATAAAAGGTGAAGATGGCACAACTCCGAAGGCTGTTTGTCGTCAAACCAAACTTGACAAGGGATGACGGCAATTTGTTCCAAAATAAATGATCTTACCAACCAGTTGGAAAAATCAACCAACACCAACATATTATGCAGATATCATCACACTCGGTAAGAATATGTAGTGGTATCTTGCTGGTCTTGTCGCAGAACCAACATAGATCATTTGACCCAGCTTATACAGATGCCCTGTAAAGATAACTGTTAGTATTCTAAATTTCTCCTTTAGGAGGTTAATTATGTTTTGGAATCACTTACTGAATTACCCTCCCAGCATACTCTATTATAGTACCTAGCGCAGTCCTACTAAGCCACGCCATTTTAGATCACATAGTGCGTCGCTCTCCTTCCTTAGCTCTTCTTTAAGAGTATTTGGGCAATTGGGGTGATGGCTGCCGCCTCTCTCGCGAGAGTTTGCCGTCTTATTATCCTCAATGCCCCTTTGAACGGGTACCCATGCTAATTGGATGTTTTTTTTTGCCTATCAAGTGAGTTAAGTTTCTCAATGAACTCAGTGATGGTCTAATTTCATATGAAAAGAGAGCTTTGAGCGTTGCCTTATGTCGTTGCACAACACTAGTACATCAGTGCAACCGTGTAATGTTTAATTGCTTTAACGAAGAATGGGAAAAGGCGGAATATGCAAAAGGACTTCGGATAAATACCCGCCTTTGCATGAGCAAAGAAACACTTTTCATTTTGTCAGCAAGCAGCGAGTGCATAAGCGAACTAATTGGAAACAACACCAACAACAATCGCCGTCAGCAGCACCATCACCAATAACTTTGTCAAATTCGTTTTAATAATTATATTATTCCGTGTTCGTCGTAAAACTCGTCCTCAAATAATCCAATAAAGTTTTAAATCTTATTTTATATTTAACATAAATTGGTGCCGTCCTTTATTTTGCTGACACCTTACTATCGCTTAAAATTATAATCGTCTAGTTTCGGCGCCTTCTATGTATATTTAGCTCCGCACACAGAAAGATGGCGTAAACCTCCGCTTATAAACTGCTCGGGTATTTCCCCATAGGAACAGAGATTCCTACCCCTATTCCCTCTGAAGCTTTCGAGCCGTCTACATATCAGCGCAGGAAGCTAGCTTTCGAAGGCAGAGATACTCCAGGTTGCTTTGCTGCATAACTATATTGTACATCTTCTCTCAAAGAATATGATTCTGTATATACATAGCTCTATAGGAAGCTTCTCCATGTGTCTGACCTTTTCCTTTTCCAAATACCTCTCTACTAAAGCTTAGTAGAGTTCTTTTGGTAACCTGTTCTAATGGATATACATACATATATGAAGAGACTCAAGTTCGAAAATTACTTCCAGCGCTGCCGTCGGACACGTGCGCATTGCTCCTAGGTTGACTCTGGAGCCACACGATACCGCTCGATAGGTTATCGTTGCTTTGACAATTGTGGTATACATTTATCTGAGGACCCAAGAACTGCAGCCCCAAGATTTTCCTGCGAAAAATTTGCACACCATAAGTGCTCTTGTGGCTTTGGATGTCGTCATGTCGACGTGTTTTTTCCATTAGTTTTGTGTCGAGCTTGATGCCTAAATATCTTAACTTCCGAAATGGTGCTGACCTCTATGTCATCGATAGTTATAGTTCTCATTCCCGGTAGGGTTATTCTTGTGAATGGGAGGATGGCTGTTTTCGTTGGGTTTATGTTGAGAATCACCACTCCTTTGTTATCTTTAATGTCCTTTCTATTATGTTACATAGGGCGTTCTCGAATCTCCCTCTTGCCTTTAGGACTATGTCATACGCGTAGGTTTGGCATCGTATTAAATTGTCTGATAGCGTTGGAGGAGTTCAGTCTACTACTAGGCATCCTTTTGTGGCTGTATGGAGCCATCCCCTTCTGTGGTCTCTGCTATTCTTGTTCGTAACATACAGCCTCAAGGAAGGCACATAGCACAACCTCCACATAGTAAAACTAACTCTGGATTTCTGTTATTAGCTGATATAGGGCTGTCTCTGTGGATCTTCATGCCATACAGGCGTATTGGCTATAGTGTAGTGTCCTAACTTTGAGTGTTCGACCGCATTTCATTATCAATAATTTTCTCCATCGCCCTTATAATAAAGGAGGTAAAAGTGATTGGCCTAAAGGCTAGGTAGTAGTCCGTTCTACTTATCTTGGGTATAAACGTTACCGGGGCTCTCCGCAACATTGTTGGTATGTAGGCTAGGGCTAAACTATCCTTCGTTGTACCTAACAGATGTGGGGTAACTGGATCCTCTTCCCGTTCTAGTAAAGCCGGGTAAATTCCTTCCACACCTGGGGACTTGTACGGATCAAATGAGTGCATCGCTCACGCTACGCTGATCCAAGAGTCCGAACACGCATTTTCATAGTCTTGGGGAATTGGACGCGCGCTTTTTCTTCCTCGCTACCAGAGAACGTGCCATCCGGCAGCTTGATCACTAGGTATGCTTTTATCCTATCCTTTTTTGGGGTTTTATCTCGCCGCTGCATGTGTCGGATATTATATTCTCACAAATCCTTTTAAAAACTTTCCCTCTTTGCTTTTCCTATCATTTTATGGTATGTAGTTAGGTAAGTACGGGTCGAGGCTGGATAAGTATGGGTTAAGCCTGTCGCAGTATCCAGACCTTAGTTATGCCAGAGTTCTCTCTGATTCCAGAAAATGTCTGCTGGGATACAGCCGAGCGCAATTGCTTGCTGAGCATTAATTTGTGCTTCTTACAGGTCTATTCTGCGCTGGTAATAAAAAGTTTGTAACCGGTAAATAAAGTTCCTCACAATTTATAAACCATTTTCGCATTCTATATACTCTTGTAACCGGTAAATTTTGTTACCATCTCATAAGCTGGTAACAAATTATTTCCCCGTGAAATACATATGCAATGCCAGGATTTGCACAATTCTTCATAGCTGAATTGCAGAATATTTTAACTGCATTACCAACCTATCTAGAACCGCGATGACAAGAACTGGTAACATTTTTTGGTAATACAATTTTCCGGTTACAAAGTCTTCGGTAACGTGCAGAATATACATGCTACTGGGAAACATTGAGGTCTCGCTATGCAGATGGAGCTGAGCCGACACCCATAAGCATACCATTGATGCCCGCAGTGTCGTGTTCTGATAAGTCTGTAGCTTCTATTACTGCGTCCTATACCTCCCCGGCGATCAAAACAGGTGCAGCATAATTTAGATTGGTGTGCCATCAACGTGTATGCCTGAGGTCTATTAGGCATCGTCCAGGTGGTAAAAAGAGTTTGGCTGTCGTGGGGACGCGATCAATGCCATTGCCGGCCCAATATCGAGCAATCGTCAATGTAGATCACGGTAACTCTCGATAAAACCGGTCCCGACCAAGGGCCTATAATCAGGTCCATTCTAAGTAATATATGTACATATGTATGGCGTGGACGATCCTTGCCAGTTTTCGAACGAAAGATTTTGCGGAAAATGTGTGGCCTTGAACGCTTTTGTGACGGCGAGAACCGTCAGTATGAGTACCATTCCATAAGAATTGATGTGAGATTTCCAGACCAGAGAGTATTCGAAGCGGTTGTTGTTGTTGTTGTAGCGGCTACAACAACCCCGCCCAGATCGGTTAGTCACTCAGTCATTGTCGTCAAGCTCCACGTACGGCAGTCCTAGGAAGCGTGCAGCCTCGACGGGGTCTGTCCATAGGGACAGGGGCGTTAGCGTGGTGGGGTTTATAGGGCATGCGAAGAGATGCTGTGAGTCGCTTACTCTGCTCAGGTATGAGTTCAACCTGCTGCAGTAACAAGAGCGTAGATGGGCTATTGTGGTCCGAGTCTCCCGAGGCAGATGAAGTTCAGTCTCGTCCACGTCTGGTGGTTGTGTGCCCAGAACGGCATTCACAGGTCGGGAGTCTACATAACTCGAGACTTCCTCTCTGTGAATGCCGTTGAAGGCCTGTCGATAGACTGTCGGGTCCAGAGGTTGTTTGATGAACCTCTGGACTTCGTCGCGAAGGCTCTTCTGCAAGGAGTTGCCTGTTTGGATGGCCACATCTGTGGCTCCCAACCAGGAACTGCCTGCAGAGCATTATGTTATGCTCCTTAACTGGGAGCATGTGGGCCTTCTCGTGCAGGTGGTGTTGCGGCGACATCAGGAGGCATCCTGTCGCTGTCCTAAGTGTCATGTTCTGGCAAGTCTGCAGCTTCATCCACAGAACCGGCCGGCCAATTGCCTTGTACGTAACCAGCAACGCTAGGTGCTGCCGGCTAGCGACTTGAGGACCTTGTTGCGGCTTTGTACTTTGTTGACAATTGCGGATGTATGCACCGAGCAGGAGAGCAGACTATCGAATGTTACTCCGAGTATCTTCGGGTTGTTCACCGTGGGAATTGGTGTATCATCTACGTGAATTCCCAGTTGGAGTCGGACCTCCTTCGTCCAGGTGGTAAAAAGTGTGGCTGAGGATTTTGTAGGGGAGAGGGTTAGGCTCCGTGCAGTGAAGAAGCGAGAAAGCTCGGCGAGATAACCGTTTACTTTCGAGCACAAGTCATCAATTCCATTGCCGGACGCCATGATCGAGCTATCGTCGGCATAAGAGACAATCGAGACTCCCTCTGGTGGTTGAGGGAGCTTTGAAATATAAAAGTTGAACAGTAATGGGGAAAGGACACCACCCTGTCCAACCCCCTGTTTTATTTTCCTCGGTTTGCTCGATTTGTCTCTAAAAGTTACCGACGAGTGACGACCACTCAGATAATTCGCCGACCACCGTTTGAGTACCTATGGGAGAGGAGGCCTCTATGTCTTCTAGTAGCGTTGAATGGCTGACAGTGTCGAACGCCTTAGACAGGTCCAGCGCTACTAGAATGGTTCTCTCAAAGGGGCGCTTTCGGATTTGGCCACGAGTTATCTGGGTTTTTATCGCGTTAAGTGCTGTTGTTGTACTGTGCACTTTATGGAAACCATGCTGATGCTTGGCTGGGGTCAGGTGGTTCGTGAAATACGGCAGCAGCAGGGCCTCAAGTCGATACGAATCTCCTTTGTTGGCGGGTTTCCCCGGTTTGAGCAGTGGGACCACTCTCCCCACCTTCCAGATGTCTGGGATGATGAGAGTGGCCATTGACAAGTTGAGGACCTCCGTTAGGTACGTAGGGCCCAAATTTTTCATCAGCATCAGCATGCATATTCCGTCGGGTCCAATGGCTTTGGAGGATTTCGCCTTCCCGATGGCTAACCTTACCTCACCGCTGGTGAAAACAAGAGTAGCAATTCGAAGCGGTATCCGTTGGTGTTAGAGGAAAGCCTACTCAACGAAGGTGGAGTCCCTTTTCCTTATATTTCTTCGAAGAGGAAACAAATGTTGACCTCGAGCGAGCGAGAAGAATAAGTAATCTATTGCCATTCGTGCAAAATTGATTTTGAAAAAAAAAAGAAAAATCATTTGGGCCCTTTTTTATATTAAAGTAACGGTATACATACTTTGTATACAATTAATACATATTGCGTTATACCGTTATGTAATATATAGATATTTTATTAATTCCTTGTACATTAGCATAAGTAGGTCATAATCATGCTCAAGATATTCAATATACTTATAGTTAACACAAATTGTGGCTTAACAAAGAAAGTTTGTTCTTTTGCTGCTTCGCATTTAAGTATATATGTATGTATGTATGTAAGTGCTTCAATGAAACAGCGATTCTTAGATTAATTAATTTTATTTTAGTTGAAGATGTAATTTTTGTTTATTGAAGCTAATTTAAAATTCATGCATGATCATTTTGTATTTTTCAATATTGTTTTCATTCCACTAAATCGCCAAAATAATAATACAATAGATACCAAAATAGTCACACACACGTGCTATAGCCAATATGTAATATGCTATTTTGAAAGATTTTTATTTTAAAACTTTAAATGAAAATAATTGAAATTTTAACAAAAAAGGTTCCTTAATTATTACCTATACTTTTAATACCTTCGACATTTGTTTTTTTTTTACTGTTAAGAAATTGATTAACAGATTCCTGCCCAAAGGAATTTAAGCAAATGGATTATTAAATAAAATTTATAAGCTGCAGGACAATGAATATTATTTATTAACACAAAAATATGTAGCGCCTAAAATACCATAATATCGAGTTGCTTAATGTCGAGTGCTAATTTTTATGAAATCTATTTAGACAATAAAAGTGTGGCTCTTATAAGTTGCATTCGATCTTCGCTGGCGAAATTTTCGTTGAGTATCGAAGTTTCTGTCGAACAGAATTTTGCTTTCGTTGGTGTAGCGAAGTGTAAGAAAATTGTGAAAAAAGTATGATTTTGCATTTGATTTCTTACTTTTTGGCACTAATTTTAAACAATTTGCAATAATTTCAAGCAGTTCTAACGTCGTGAATAGTAAACACAAGCCCGAAAGTCTAGTTTTAGATACATATGAAAGAAAATCCCAATAGGCTGTTGGCACGATCTCTGAGATCTATATTTTAAATAGATTTGCATCACAAAATTTCTTAAATATATTGTATGTCAAAATATACTCGAATGACTGCACCTAAACTCTCTTAAACGTTTTCTGCTCCTGACCAGTTTTCTAAGCTCTCATCCTCTGACGAATCGTTCAAACAGAACTCTTGTGTACTAATTAAATTTTTTTTTACCACCTTTTTATATTCGTTCGATCAGCACTTTCGACCACAGTCGACGATCGAATGCAACTCATAATAGGGGCCTGTGCATACGTTTAAACCACAGCTGGGTAGCGTCGATTCTATGGTCCTATGATACCTAAGAAAATTATTTACATAAATGCCATAATCTTCCAGGTTGACGACGCTATCCACTCAAACCTGTAACACCTTTCTTCAAGATATGCAACTTTTTGGTGGTTGACTATCTATTTAAATTGCACGCGCACACCGAATTTGCATGCTAAGTATATGTACTTATGTATTAATCTCATTTATTTTTAATAGTTTACCATATTTCATATCAATTCATGAATTGCTTCAACATTGATCATGATGGTAATTATTTGAAATCTTTTCAGTTAAAACAAAATCGTCAAATTTACCACTGCGTAGTGGGTCCTACATTGCGCTTAAAATTGATTTTCGTTTAAGATTCGATTTTCATACACACTTGCTTTAGGTGACTCAAAATAGTTAACCGATTTATTAAAAAAAAAGAAATAAAATAAATTATAGAATGTATTCACAATTCTAAAGTGTGTCTTCTCTAAAAATAACCACTTGGGCAATTATGAATGACTTACAGTAACTATTTATGTATAAGATTAAATTAATGAAAATGAAGAAAGGTAGGGCAAAACCAAATCAACCCAGTAATAACTGTTCTTCTGATTCAACAGTTTCTTCGATATCTTCAACTACACCTCGCGGCGCCTCTGTGTTTGTATTTTCACTATCGACAGCTGTGTCTGCTACATTACCTTTAGTACCATAGGTTTCAATTTCGTCATCGTCACCATCTTCATCATCGTCGTCATCATCATCATCGACGTCGTCGTCATCATTTTCATCATCATCCTCACCATCTTCAAAATCATCTTCACTCTTATCATCAATATCCATTGCTTCCGCAACGTCCCCGCTGCTTACGTTCTCATCATTATCGTTATCGTTTTCATTATCATTATCATCCTCCTCCTCATCATCATCTTCGTCATCATCATCTTCATCTTCTTGTTCATCAACCTCAGCATCCAGGTCAATTTCTGCATTAATACCACTCTTCGCGTCTACAACATTTGGCTCCTCCTCATCCCCCCTCTCTTTCGCATCATTATCGTTATCTGCCATGTCATTACTTACTTCGTCATTTAACTTTTCGCTATGCTTTAGCACATGCTCTGGATGCTTCAAATTCAAGTGTTTAACAATATGTACAATATAATCAAACTTGTCATCACAATGGGGACAATGCAGGTAAGCGCCATGTGGCAAATGCTTCAATTTGTGAGTTTGTAGATTTATAATAGTCGTGGAATTTATTCGTTCCTTACATTCGTTGCACTCGTCCAACCAATCAGATATTTTCGTAAAGTTTAGTTGCTCACGATCACCCAATGAATGCACCTGAGCGATGTGATCGCTCCAATTATACCAATTGTCATTTTTAATACCACATTGTGGACATTGTATAATATATGGGTTTTTCGAGGACTCGTAACCGAACCTATACTCCATAAAGTTTTCCTTAATACTTCCCTCATCGCCTTCGCCTTCGTCTTCGTCTTCGCCTTCGGTATCATTATCGTTCTCATTTTCCATTTCATCGTCATCAATGATCACAGCTTTGTCGTCGCCAACCTTTTGGCTTTCATCATCGGCAGCGTTGGCATACTCCACTTTTGGCACACACTCCTTTTCATCCTCCATGCTGATTGTGACCGGCGATGCGTCAGCATCTTTACCATCTGCGCTCTCCAACTGCAGTTCGAGCTGCTCCATGCCATGATTGGGATGCTTTTGCTTCATGTGCTTGATAATATTGATCATATAGTAATATCTCACATCACAGTAGCGACAATGGAGATAGGTGCCGTAAGGCAGGTGCTTAAATCGATGTGTTTGTAGGTTTACGAAATTTGCGCCTGATACACGTTCCTTACACTGGATGCAAATGTGCAAATGATCATTGATCTTCTTGAATTTAAGTGATGCCATACTATGTAGAGCATGCACTTTTTCAATGTGCTCACGCCACGGATGCCATTTTTCAAATTTAATACCACATTGTGGGCATTGTATGATGTAGGGGCATTTTTCCTTGGATGTTATTGAGAAGTTAAGAAGCTTGCCAGGGCTGGGATTAGCACCCGGAGCTCCAATCGCACGCATTAAGCCCATGGAGGAGCTCTTAGCTTTGGTGTCAAAGTTCGGTATACGCTCATTTCCCATCATTGGGCACCTATTGGTATGACGATTTAGATGTTTGAAGAACATTTGCTTGCGAACAAACTGTCCATAACATTTAGTGCAACAGAAGGATTTGTACGGCAAATGGCGGAATTTGTGCGACTGCAATTGGCCAATTGCACCCTTTGTATGTGTCACCGTTACACGTTTATAACACTCTAAGCAAATGTAGTGGTGTGCATCCAACTGTCGGAAATTTAATCCCGGCCGACTGTTCAGATCATGTGCGGAGACAATGTGTTGCCGCCATGAGGCATGTGTGTCGAATGGTTCATTGCATTGCGGGCAGCGATAGGTAATGGATTCATGGTCTACTGCATTGTGATTTGAGTGAATATCCTCACTTGTCATGGGTCGGAAGGTGTTCACCGTATGAGTACATGATGGTGAAGGCGTATCATATGAACTGCTTGTATTAAAACGCATTTGCGGTGATGGTGATGGTAACGGTGACATTGATGGACTGCGATTTTGCGCCTCACGCGGATCTATCAAATTGTGGCGTATACGTAGATGCGTGACCATGTTGGGTTTGTGGTTGTAACATGTGCTACAGAGGCGACATTTTATGTACAATTTAAACGGCAAGTGACGGAATTTATGGTCTTGCAGACCTTTTAATTTAGCGCTGTTAACAAATTCCTTGCACTCCAAGCATTGAAAATTGAACTTATCCATTTGTCGAAAGTTTAATTCTTGGCGTCGATCGAAGTAGTGAATATCGTTGATGTGACGACGCCACTCGTATTGCGTCTTAAACTCCTCTCCGCATGCGGGACATAGATAGCAAAAATATTGTTCGAAATTTGCTTGCGTACCAGCACCAGTGTTATAGTCGGATTTTACGTCCTCATTTCCGCTAGGTATCAAAAGCAAGTCGTCGTCCTCATTGTTTTCGCTTGCATGGGTAATATTAGGTTTGTTTGGATGATGCTTTAATTTGTGGTCATGCAATGCACCACCGGATTCAAAAGTACAGAAACACAACGAGCAAACATAGGCTTGTGAGGGCTTCTTAAAGTCATGCTGTTCTCTTGTATGCTTTTGTAGCGCTTGGGCCGTGCTGAAGGTTGAATAACAATCTGCGCACACGTGGCGTTTTGTAGGTGTAGCAAAACTATCATCGTATCTGTATTCACCGCGGCCACCATCATATGATGTCGATGTTTCTTGCATTTGATATGAGTCATCATTATTGTCTTCATCCAAGAATTGTATCTCATATGTTACGCCGTGATGCCGAACGATTTCTTTAACTGGCGCTTTGCGTGGTGAACTTATCACCGGTGTAGGTGTTCTTCGCACCGGTTGGAATGTTGCTTGGGGCCGTATAATCTTACCAGCTTTGGCAGCGATTGCTGCAGCTGCAGCTGCGGCCGTTCTGGGATTAATATGATGCACTTTGCGCAAATGTTTAACTAAACCTTTGCGATCCGTATAAGCTTTCGCACATATACGACAGCGTATGTAAGCTTTGTGTGGCAAATGGGTGAAATAGTGCTGCTGCGCATTTTGTACACCGTAGGCATTTGTAATTATTTTGCCGCATAATCGACATTGTAGTTGATGCTCATTCAATACCACGAAGCATAGTGTTTTTAAATCGGTATAACCATGTTCTTTGACTATATGCTTTCGCCAAAATTTCCTTTGTAAAAATTCTTCGCCACACTTTGGACATAAATAATCTATTTGCGTCTCATAAATATCTCGCACCTCGTTCTTTCGTTGCTCATTAGCTGGAACCTGATCATCTTCATGGTCATTCACTGGAGCAGAGTATGGATCAAAATCTCGACTGTCATCGCCGACTTCTTCTTCAAACTCATCATCAAGACGGTGCTGATTAAGCAAATGTCTTACAATATCCTTGTGATTACTAAATGCGCGCAAACAAAGCTTACAGCGAAGCCATGTTTTTGAAGGAAGATGCGAGAACTTATGCAATTGTAGTTGTTCAATTGATTTATCAGACAAAACCTTAAAAGATTTAAAAAGAATTATAGTAACAAATCGAACTCCTAACATCCCAATTGTGAGTACTTACCCTTTTGCACTCGCGGCATTCAACAGACGCGTTAGTACGCTGCTGAAATCCGAGTCCACGAATAGAACAGAAATTATGCATTTCTTGTACGTGTTCAAGCCAATCATTCTTGACTCTGAACTCAGTGCTGCAAACAGGGCATATATATTTTATGTTCTTTTCACATTGTCTTTCATTGGTATTCCCATTGTTAGTTTGACGCTGATCGGATACCTGGGTTGAACCCCGGCTGAGTACATCTTCCAGGATTGAGCTGGTTGGTAATTTCGATTTTTTTCTCGCTTGCTCTAATAAGTTTTCGCCATCTGGGTCATCGGGATCAAACGGTTCGTTTTTCACTTCGACGCTGTCACAAGTGTTTTCAAATATGTCCACTGCATTGCCTTTGATATCCCTGATCTCTAATCGTGCATTAGTCAAAGGCGGTGTAGTTGTACGGCTATTGTTGTAACTGCTGCTGCCTGGTTCACTGTTTGCACTCGCATTCAGGGACAACACTTCATCACGATGCATCAATCGCAGATGGACAATCAAGTCCTGTCGATACTTATACAAACGATGGCAGATTTTACATTTTGTGCACCGGTGTGGCAAATGTGTGAATTTATGTTTCAACAAATTTTCCATTGCATGCATTGCAATTGGCTTGTTGCATTCCAGACATTTATGGTACAATTTGTCTATTGGTACAAAATTTAATCCGCGGCGGGTATTATACTCGTGCACACCATTTATGTGACTCTTCCAAGCGATTTGTGTATCGAATTCTTCACCACAACATGGGCAAATGAACATTATGGCTATATCATAATTAACGTTTACATCTTGAGGATTCTTCGTGCTATATGGTTTCGATATAGCCGACGGCTGTAGTTTATCCACAGATGGTTCAATTCCGAAATTAAAAATTGTGTTATCGTCTTCGCCATCCGCATCCGGCGTAGTCGTCATTTGTTGCAATAGAGATTCTGGCATTATATAGCTATCGTCGTCCAAACCATCATCTTCGATGTCTTCAGGCTCGTTTTTAATCTTTGAGTCTTCTTTGTTGCTACCCTTCGCAGCATCCTCACTATCATCCATAGTATACTCATTTGAAAACATAAAGAGCTGGTCCATTTTTTTAGGTTCTCCGGCAGATTTTCTAAAGAGCTACATATATTTTGGTTAGATACAATCCCACTAATTAGAGAAGTATCGGTCAATTTTTTCTGGTTACTCACTTTTGTCTTTTACATATATTTAAGCTGATTCCCTTTCTACTTTTATTCTTCGCTTTAAATTGCAGCCAGCCCACGGTTGTAGTTTTTTCACAGACGGGATCAGACTACTTTTATCAGGCAATATAGTTCAAAACAATAAAAACTATATCATTTTATAAAACTTGTTTGACCTGGCGAAAAATTTCAAAAACACTAGCATAGTAAAATGCGATTAAATTTTAAAAAACTTTCCTCAAACCTGACAAGGACCGAAAGAAATTTCCACCATTTTTTTGCTTGGCGGTGTACCGGGAGCGTTCAGTCACGGGCGACGCTAAATTGATTTCCCTCTGGGGATGTTCAGTGCTTGTTTAGTACTTGAAATAAAAACCAAATCCACACCAACGTAATGCAATGTTTATAATAAAGAGTCAGAACTTTCACAACGTAACAAGGCAGCTATACTAAGTTGGATTTTACATTTTGAGCTGAAAAGCTGATTGTTTTTTGATTGGATTTGGTGGGATTAAAATAAATTGAAATTGAAATTGATTAAACAACCTACCAATCAATCTTGGTTGTTTGGTACAAACACAGGGTTAAATATCTCAAATTTAAATAGCCAATATTCGCCATTTAAGTGCAGATTAAATGAATGATCTGAAAATGAATATTGGAAGTTAATCAAAAATCTCTATTTAAGTAGGTCATCTAAAAATTGGCCTTAGTCAGGTTTTACTGGAAATCGATCCCGTACTCGGTTCTCTGACTATTGAGAGGACAAAAAAGGGAGTAAATGAGGTCCTCTCTCAGTCAGAAGTTAACAGCCAAGGCGCATCAATATATGGCGGTGTTGATGGATCAGCTGATTGGATATTTTTGTCTCTACACTAGTACAAGAGAATGTCATCCAAGACGAAGTGGCGCAACTTTAGGATGTCAACAAAAGAAAAAGAGAAGAGATGTTTCGAGTCGTGGGGTGTCTCCCCGCCTGTCGGACACTCATTGGGAACATCTGCATGTAGTCTGCTCAGGTATGAGTTCAACATGCTGCACTAGACAGCAAGGTTGGGCTATTGTGGTTCGTTCTCTCCCGAGGCAGGCGAAGCACGTCAGGTGGTTGTGTGCTCAGAGCGGCATTAACAGTCTGAAATCTACGTAACTTGAGAACGACTCCCTGTGAATGCCGCTCAGTGCCTGTCGATATGCTGTTGGCTCCAGATGTTGCTTTATGGACGTCTGGACTTCGTCCGTCAGTTCGTAAAGATGCCTTTTGACATACCTTGGCGAGGGCACCTCTGCAAGCAAGTGTCCTTTCGGGTGTCCACATCTGTTGCCAGCAAAGTTTCTTTGTCTTTGGCCCAGGTGCTGTCGGCTAGCGACTTGAGGACCTTGTTGCGGCTCTGCACTTTGTTGACAATTGCGGTTGTGTGCGCAAAGAAGGATAGCAAACTGAACTCTGATCCCCTTCGTCCAGGTGGTGAACAGGGTAGGTGAGGATTTTGGAAACGCTCGGAGAAATACATTTCAAGCACAAATCATCAATTCCATTCCCAGACGCCCTTTTCGAGCAATCGTCAGCGTAAGAGACAATCGAGACTCACTCTGGTGGTTGAGGGGACTTGGAAATGTAATAATTATACAGTAATGGGGAAAGAACACGACTCTGTAGAACCCCCTGCTTTATTTTTCTAGGTTTACCTTGTTTGCCTCTAAACATTACTGACGAGTGTCGACCACTCAGATAATTCGTCGACCACCGTTTGAGTCTCTGTGGGAGAGACGAGTCCTCTATGTCTTCTAGTAGCGTGGAGTGACTTTGACAGATCCAACGCTACAAGTATAGTTCTCTCACAGGGGCGCTTGCCGTTTAGGCCACGTGTTATCTGAGTGTTTATGGCGTTAAGTGCTGTTGTTGTGCTGTGCACTTTACGGAAACCATACTTATGCCTCGCTGGGGTCAGCTGGTTTGCAAAATACGGGAATAGCCAGGCATCTAGTATTTTCGTTACCGGGGAAAGGAGGGTTATCGGACTATAAGACTCTCCTTTGTTGGCTGGTTTCCCCGGTTTGAGCAGTGGGACCACTCCCCCCATCTTCCAGATACCTGGAATGACGAGTGGCCATTCACAGGTTAAGAACCTTGGCTAAATAGTCTATTCCTGAATGACCCAAAATTGTTCAGCATAAACAAGCATATTCCGTCGGGTACCATGGCTTTGGAGGCTTTCGCCTTTCCTATGGCTACCTGAACTTCACCGCAAGTGAAAACAAGAGGCGCACTTTTGTTGGCAGTTTGTGCAGCCTTCTGGTCACTCTACGTTTCGCTTTGTCCGCCGGAGGATGCAATGTAAATTGCCGGCTAAAATCGCTCGCGCATCGCTCCGGATACGGCGAAGCGCACTCTCCGAAAGATATTTCGACTCTGTCGTCGCGCTTTGTCGGATTAGAAAGTGACATCACGGTTGACCAAAGCTCACTTACACCAGAGGTGAAGTTGCAAGTCTTCAGATGCTCTTCCCACTTCTAACGCTTATGTATGTACACAAGCTGCCGAATCTCCATATTGCGGGGATTACCGGGATCGACCTGACGAAGCAAGCTGCAGCAGCAGTGTGGAACTCACGCTCACCTACGTGGTGTAGGGAGTGCAGAGAAGGTGCTTTCAGTAAATATAGATATGATATAGGTCCGGTGTTCCGCGGAAGCAAAGTCGGCAGGTTTATCGATCGAGATGACTATTGGCAGATAATCTGATTCTTAGGTCGGCATAGGTCGCCATGATATGCTGTTTACCAGACCAGCGCTGACAATTGTTATGTCTGGCGAGCTTCAGCAGCTGCCCATAATCCTGGTGGGTGCGTAGTTGTTCATTGTGCAGAATGTCGAATCGTCTTATCTGCTCAGCCAAGTGTTTTCCCCCATGATCATTTCACAGGCTTGTATGCCAAAGATCGTGGTGCGCATTAAAGTCGCTGGTGACAGAGGGTATATAAACGTTAAGTATTTCGAGTCAGACATCGCCGGCCAGGATAGAAATGCCCTCCCAGACAGCAAAATATCCGGAAACGTGTCCGAAATTGGAAACAATTTCGTATAAAAACCGGATGTTTCATCCGTTTTCCGATTCCGTTTTCGGACGTTTTTCAGATCAATCCTCCCACTACAGTGTTCATCCGAAACGTATGTGCAGAAAACTATCGAAAATGGTTTTAAAACGGACGCGCTTTCGGTTGTTTTCCTGAAATTTGTCTGACTCAATTTTTCGTTGAAAACGATTTCATTATGAACTTCACAGGAACTTTTTCATAGTTACAGGAAACCAAACAAAAAAAAATTTTAAAATTCAGCAATTATTTCAATTTGAATAAATAATTTTAATGTGTTGCTTCTGACGGAATTCGAGCCTGGGACTTGCTGAAAGCTAACAAATAGTAGCACACTTCTCTGCACACTCAGCTACTGGCGAAGTTTAAACAAATATTTTAAAATTATTGTTTTGAAATAAGATGATGACATTTTTCGGATACGAAAAATGAACAAATCTAGAAATCGTTTTCTGAACGTTTCCGGATACGAAAAATGTACGAAACTGCACTTTCGGCAAAAAGTACGTTTCTCTGCTGGCTGGACTGACATTCTAGGATCATGATCCAACTACACAAGATCTGACAAGATGGAGCAAAGAAAAAAGTAATTTTATGGCTGACGTTTGTAATTTCGGCGCCATCACTTCGTTTTAATTACATTTGCACAAAAAATCACTTCAAAATACACACAAAATACACACAAAATACACATAAAGAAAGAAACAAAATAGAAATAGCAAACTTCAAAATTACGAACGTAACACACTTTATTCTCAATTGCTAATACAAATGGCTGCTTCTCAACCGGTCAGATCTGTTCTAATTGGTTCATGTTCTGGGATGGTATTTCTGCATGAACGAAAGACACAAGATCACGCCTTTCCGAAAGAAAGAAAAAAGTTATTTTCTAGCTGTCGAAATCTCGACGCCATCTTTGTTGTAAGAAGTAAACAACGAAGAGAACAAAAAAAAACCGCGTAATTGTTGAACGCATGAATAACCATTTTTATTCTACAAACTCTTTTATAAACCATGTCGAGGTGTCAAATTATTCTTTACCTTGTGTGTATACACGTTGTCACAAGCGAAAATGAAGAAAATTCCAGTAAAAAGCCACCAACAAATTGTAAGCAACGGACAAATGTAAAAAGACGGCTCATGTAAAAGTCGCCCAACTTATTTCCTAAATGCGATTATAACGGGCTACTAAGAAGGCGTGATCTGGTATTTTTGGTTCATGGTATTTCTGCGGTCGATGTCTGCTTCGCTGAGAGGATACTGCAAGATGAAAAACTGCGAAAAGGTTTATTACTGTATATACTGTGCACATTAGAAACGGGACAAAGTTAAAACAGAAATTTGGCAATGTTTAACTTTCTCTTGTCATCTGTGTTGATCTTTGCTACATATGTATAATGTTATATATATTTTATTTTATTTTTGTTTTAAGTAATCTGTATGTATTTTGTTTTACTGGTATTTTTAATCCTTGTTTTGTACTATAAAAGATCTATGATCTTATTGTACTAATGCTTTTTTTTTTCTCATTTTTTTTTTCACATTTAGTACAAAATGGAGACGTGGGGTTATTGCAGGCAATTCAATAGTTTGACAGCCATATTTTCATTTGAAGGAAAGCTTGCTGGTAGCATGATAAAAATATAGTAAGGTAGAACCGCTGAGAGTCACTTTTAAAATTCTTGACGTTTCCAAACAATTTAATTTTTAAATTTGCTCACAAACTCACATACGCATTTTCATTTTCAATCTCAAGCAACAACAATTTCGAACAATTTCAATTTTTTATTTTCACTTTTATATGATTTTAAAATGTTGGCAAACTTAAAAAAAAATCATGGCCGACAAATTGAGAGAACGGTTCTACCTTGCTATGTTTTTATCATGGCTGGTAGTAACAGCGAAACATCGATTTTTTCGTTGCATCGATTATTTTTCGACATCCCACCTGTAATTTGTGCTATGCGATTTACAAACATATGTATATAAACAATAACTTTACTTTATGAATTGTGAAAATTACAAATAGAAATAAATTGTGGTAAAAATGGGAAAGTGTGCTCTCTGCTTTAAAAGAGTTCAACGCGGAACGGGACCTTTTTTTCAGGTTCCATCCCAGGAGTCTATACGGTTGCTATGGGGCCAAAAATGCGGGATTCAGTTTAAAGTAAGAGATGTTGTTTGTGTGGATCATTTTTCGCGTTCGGATATGATATGCGGAGCGAAGAGATCAACCTTGCTGCCAAAGGCCATGCCAATTCCCCCATCGCAATGCGCCACCAGCTCCAACTGGACACCATCTGATAATCGTAAATTATTTACGGAATCATGTTATGCCGAGTTAGAGTAAGTTATAAAATTATTATATTTATGAACTCGAAATGTCAATCTTTAATACAGGTCGGATATTTCTACTTCAAGTTCCCAATCCCCAGAGATACTGGATTCAGGGATTTCCTCACAGGAAAGGTAAGTGAAGAACTGTAATTTTTAACTAAGTTGAAAATTACTTCTAAGCCCGTATACTAAATAAAGTGTATTAACTATAAGATTTATAACATACATATTTCTGTAATTTAATTAGCTCATCGTCTTTTTTAACTGATGGAACCGACAAGCTCGTCAAAGGTTGCCAAATATTAATAGAGTAAGTGCATCTTAAAGGATATGATACTGAAGTGTATTGCTTGAACAACTTAAAAAACCGTATGTATTTCTTTAATTTAATTAGCTCATATCTTTCTTTAACTGCTGTAACTAAAAAAACCGCCAAAGATTGCCACACGCAAACAGAGTAAGTGGTTGTCGAGGATTTTGCTTTGAATTTTTATTTTATTACATTCGAACTTACATACATACATACTTTCAGACCTACTATTAGGGAGGCCCCCATGGAGAAGGAAATCTTTGACCTGAAGAGAGAGGTAAAAAAATTGAAGGCGGAAAACAGGGACTTGGCTCAACAGTTGAATATAGCAAATGCTGTGCAAAATAATTTTAGACAAATCTTTACAGAAAATCAAATACGTAAAATGATTTTTCCAGGCATGTTTTGAAATTTTCTTGGTAGAAAGTTAATGTAACTATTTTATTTATTTTACATAGATCGATCTGTGAAATGGTCATGGGAAGACATTTCCAGCGCAATATGTTTACACGCAGCAGGGCCAGCGGCATATACACATTTGTATGACAAAGGGTATCCGCTACCCCATGTATCTACCCTGCAGCGTTGGTATCACAAAAACGATCTAGTGGAAGGACTTCTCACTCCGCCGAACGACCTTCGTGACCTAGAAATGCCTGAAATATGCAACGAAGAAAAAACCTCCCTGATTCCTTATTTCTCGGACCAAAAATAATAAAAATAAAAAAAATAAGTATTTTCAAAACAAGTAATTTTTAAGCAAAAAACAAACCCGACTTCCTATTCTCATTAAAATTTAAGAGCACTGTTAATTTCTTTTTGATCCAATGATCGTATCTCAACCAAATTAGTATGGGACCACCTCTTCCCACCTTCCCTTCAAAGAAAATATCTATAAATCGGTTAACCTGGTCAAAAGTTGTACACATAAAAGAAAAAAAATATTCCGACGAATTGATAACCTCCTCTTTTTTTTAAGTCGGTTAGTAAGAAATTCAATTCGATTTTATATACAAATATATACTAAATGTTCAGCTGCAAAGATGCAATCATACATTTGTCTGTTCCAATAGCAGTCCGGTTTACAGGATTTAGTCAGAACTTACAGGAAGTCGTTCCTATTGACATAAAAACCTGTAAGTGGGAACACATTTGAGAGAGTAACTGAGCAACTGTTCCTAGTCGGAAGTTAGAGGATTTAGTCCGGAGTTTTTTTCCTGTAAGTTCAGGAAAAGTGTCAAACGATCAGCTGATTTGCATGTGCAAACAAAAACCGAAAGCGGTGAAAGCAGAGAACCTTATATTTGTAAAAAAAAAATGGAAGTAAACAAAGAAATGATTGAATATGTATAGATTTCAATAATTATTTAGTGATATTACAGCGAAATCAGTTTTGTTCCAATGACATGTAAACAAACCGACTGACGTTTTTACAGGAAATAGTTAGTCTGTTCCAATAGCAGTCCGGTTTACAGGATTTAGTCAGAACTTACAGGAAGTCGTTCCTATTGACATAAAACCTGTAAGTGGGAAAACATTTGAGAGAGTAACTGAGCAACTGTTCCTAGTCAGAAGTTACAGGATTTAGTCCGGAGATTTTTTTCCTGTAAGTTCATGAAAAGTGTCAAACGATCAGCTGATTTACATGTGCAAACAAAAACAGAAAGCGGTGAAAGCAAAGAACCTTATATTTGTTATAAAATGGAAGTAAACAACGAAATATTTAAATATGTATAGATTTTATTAATTTAGTGATATTTCAGCCAAATCAGTGTAGTGCCAATGACATGTAAACAAACCGTCTGACGTTTTTACAGGAAATAGTGCTCTTTGCGTTCCTATGCACTTCTGCATCTGTTCTCCTTTTACTCTCATTTGAGAGCGTAAAATTGTAGTTTGACAGTTCCACAGGTTTTAGTCCGAAGTTCAAAGGAACAGACTAACTGCCATCCCTAAATTAGCGTGTCAAGCGCCAAACAACTGTCAAAAATCCTCATGCCCATACAATTTGTATGAAGCATCCCACAATAACGCGGCGCTAACGCCGAGCAAATGGAATTTTCATTTTTGACAGGGCGTTACGTGTTGAAGTTGGATGCGGAAGACGGAAAGAAAGAGAAAGGACAAATAAGTGAAAGAGGAAACGAGAACAAAAACGAGAGGATCTGAGAAAACGTCAAAAATTACGACGCGTTGATTTGGGGATAGCGCGCGCTGACACTCGTCGACAATGGATAACGCAACGCTTAGCGCTCCAATTTAGGGACGGCAGTAAGTGCTTTTTGCGTTCCCGTGCACTTCTGCATCTGTTCTCCTTTTACTCTCACTTGAGAGAGTAAAATTGTAGTTTGACAGTTCCACACATGATTCAACAACTACAGGTTGTAGCAATCGTACAAAAACAACATTTATCGTTGGTATGAACTCCTTGTGTCATCAACATCTTTATCTATTCATATTCGTATGTATATGTATACCCTGCATACCATAACATTTCATAGAATACTGAAAGGTTTCACAATTTTTTTAAGAATTTTCTTTAAGAAATCATACAGACATTTTTTTACTAGTTCTTGTCAACCGCTTCTTATGTTTTTCTTTACAGATTTCTAAAAGAATCGTAACAAATTTCCGACACTTAAAGATTTCGGGAGCATTTGTTTGCAGGGTATATATGTATATACGTATATGTGTATGTATACGCGGATATGTAAATAAAGCAAAATAGACGATAATTTGACACAAGCGTGCTCATAAGAAGAAGCATAGCTTCTATCGCTATCACCTGTAATTGATGCGCCTTGGTTCCACAGGTTTTAGTCCGAAGTTCAAAGGAACAGACTAATTAATAATACAATTTTCTGAGACGCCTTTTACGTTTTCTAAAAGTAACGGCCCTAAGAAGGTCTGATGTGCATTTCTATTAACATAAATATCACTCATTTACTTCAATAGTATCATAACTCAAAAAAGCTAAACTCGAGAAAAACGGCTTTAAAGTTTTGAATTTACATATAATCTTACAGTAAAAAATTAATACATATTAATTGTTAATGAGTTGCTTTATTAGCAACTGCATTTTTGTGGTTGCCGTGGAAATTTTGATTGAGATAATTTATTTATTTTTTCAACTGTTTCTTCAGCTTATTTACACCCAAGTCTTAGTTGGTGGTTCTTCAAATTTTTTTTTACCTTCAACGTTATAGAACTTGACTATAGATGCTATTCATAATATACATTTTCCTTTCAGTGGCGTTGGCCATCGGCAATCCAACTGCGGTTGCGTTGCCATCCATAATCGACCCATTAGTCTGTTCCAATAGCAGTCCGGTTTACAGGATTTAGTCAGAACTAGGGCATTCAATCCCGAAGCATTTTAACAATCCCGGGATTTCGGTGCTCAAAAATTCTAATCCCGGGATCCCGAGATTTTATGGTATTTCAACTTCACACCTTTTGCATTTTACAGTATGTTCGCCTTTTTTTATTCTAAAATATCTATATTGTCAAGAACATGTACCCATATTTGCAGAAACCCTTTTCCAAAAAAGGCCAACAAAGTAAAATGAAGAACAACTCTGCCACACTGTAAAAGCTTGTTGTGTTTTGAACTACTACCAGATTTTTCGTTATTACATAGTTCCTGCACAAAATATTTGAACAAGTACTTTTATTCAGGCAATGCCTGAAATTCACTTTCAAGTGCAAATTGCTCAAGTTCCTTAAAAGACAGAAGAACACTCTTGGCGATATCTTTTATATCTGACATTGCTACAGGCAGGATTGATTGCCCGTCTCTGCTTGAGAGATTGCACTTCAACGTCCGAGGTAGTACTAAAGCTCCTATTAATAGAACTCTAGCTGAGTTTAAGATTAAACGCACGATCTGGCTGGTTTAAACTAAAATCAGCCAATCAAATGTCAGCCAATTTAAACTCAGTGGCCCGTAGTCATAGTCAAAATAAAGTCGACTTTAAAGTTAGTTGCAGCTTTTTGACATAATTTTCAATGGGATATCTGTCAAAAAAGCTGCAACTAACTTTAAAGTCGCGTTTATTTTGACTATGACTACGGGCCAGTTTACTTAATCTAAGTTTAAACTGGCATTGAAAAACGGGCCCTTAGTAAAAAAAAGGCGAAAAGTCGTCGAGCGATAGCTGATTCTAGTCAACACGAGGCGACTAAAGCCGATTCCAAAAGGTCGAGTTTTTTCAGTGAAAAGTCGATTTTTGACTAAAGTTAGAATCGACTTTTCCATCCCTAGTTCGCATCCCTATTTATCTTTGAAGTCTAGTTTGCTTTGTGAGTTGTGAAAATTAAATTGAAGGAAAAATGGGAAGGTGTGCTATCTGCCATAAAAGAAGGGAACGCGGAACGGGACCGTTTTTTCGGGTTCCAGCCGAGGAGTCTCAACGATTGCTTTGGGGAAAAAATTGCGGGGTACATTTTAAAGAAAAGGACAGTGTTTGTGTGGATCATTTTTCGCGTTCGGATATGATAGGCGGTGGGAAGAGATCGCAGTTGTTGCCAAAAGCCGTACCATTTCCCCCATCGGAATGTCACAACGCTACAGCAACAACAACAACAACCAACTCTAACTGGACGCCATCTGATCATGGTAACTTATTTACGGATTCATATTATGCCCAGTTGGAGTAAGTTTTAGAATTATTACTTTTATGAACTTGAAATATCAATTTTTAATACAGGTCGGATATTGGTACTTCTGATTCCCAAGCCCCAGAAATACTGGATTCACCAATTTTCTCACAGGCAAGGTAACTGAGAACTCGTAATTTTTAACATAAATGAATTGTTTTTAAACACGTATAAAATGTATTAATTATAAAATTTATAACATGTAAATATTTTTTTAATTCAATTAGCCCATCCTCTTTTTTAACTAATGGAACAGAAAAGATCGTCAAAAATTGTCAAATGTTAATAGAGTGAGTGCGTATTGAATACTGAAGTCCATTCATTGTAAAATTTAAAAATCGTATGTATTTATTTCTTTGATATAAATAGTTCATACGTTTCTTTAACTGCTGCAACTAAGAAACCCGCCAAAGATTGCCAAACGCAAACAGAGTAAGTAAGAGATTGGTTTTGGGCGTTGCATTTTTATTTTGTTGCTTTCACAACTACCTACATACATACTTTCAGACCTATTATTATGGAGGCCCTCATGGGGAGGGATGTCTACGAAC
>NW_016157258.1:0-33750 GCF_001687245.7 Rhagoletis zephyria | reverse complement strand
CAAGAAATATACATGTATATCCTGTTTTTGGCCATCCGAAAGAATTTTAAAAATTCTATAAAAATTTTTTATGTTTGAAATGCAACCGTGGACGCCAGCTGGCAGCGAAACTTGCAAATTCCTGCAAATTTGCGTTCGTGCAGAAATTTGCAAGTTTCTCAACATGAGAGAGAATTTGAGAGAATTTTTTCTTACTCTCTGATATTTTGAGTGTTGGATAATTCTTGCTGGATTTTCGACGAACAAACCTATTGTTTACAATAAAAACAAAAGTTACACGACCAAGCGGACCAAGCAAGCATTTATTTTATTTAATTTTAGAAATACAATATGGAAATGAGTATTTTTAAACAAAATATTAAAAGAGATAATAAAAAATAATCAGCAAAATTTACACATTTAGTAGAACGAAATTAAAGGGGCGACCCTGCGATTGTCACACTTGCAACGACCAGCAACTTTACTGCATTCGATCATATGTTTTCTGCCAGATTTTCCGATTTGTTTTGCACATTGCACCAAACTACACTGCGACGGTCGGTACGTATTCCGATTTCAATGAATTTAAATGGAGGAAACACTACAACCACAAGTGGCAATAGCGATACCAACGAGGTGTGCCTTTGGAGAACCAGTGAGCTGCTAAAAGGCTGTCATACAGTGGGGAGTGGTTATGCTTGCATCGTGCTTAACCGGCCAATACAAGTGTCACCGCCGATAGTTAAAAAAATATGGCAAAATGGTAAATATGATCAATTAAAAACTATACATACATATCTATATTTATAGTTACGTACATAAGTTGCTTTATAAATATACATTACAACTTTTGCACAGCACAAATTCGTTGCCTAATAGATGGTGGCGCTAATCACTGGAATGAATTCATGCATATGCATTGTGAGGGAGAGAAACTAAAGCTACCGGAATATATAACTGGAGATTTCGACTCCATTACAGAAGAAACAAGGAAACTTTTTAGTGCACCAGATATTAAATACCAACACACACCTAACCAGAACGAGACAGATTTTACAAAAGCTTTACGATTTTTGCAACCACAGATGAAATCAGAAGACATACAGGAAGTTATTGTATTTCAAGAGAATACAGGCCGTCTAGATCAGATAATGGCGAATATAAATACTTTATTCAAATTACAAAGCGATCTACTTAACATATATCTCTTGAGTAGTGCTTGTTTGAGCTGGCTACTTCTGCCGGGTAAACACAAAATTATAATACCAAAAGAACTAGTCCACTGTCAGCGTTGGTGCGCATTGATACCGGTTGGTAGTAGAGCGAATTCAGTGACTACTACAGGATTGAAATGGAATTTATGTATGTATCGATTATTTGACGCAAAAGCTATTCTATAAATACAACTTTTTATCAATCCTAAACAGCGAAATCGCCTATGGAGTTTGGTCATATGGTTAGCACATCAAATACCTATGCTGCTCAAGAGGTATGCATAGAAACAGATAGTGGTTTAATTTGGTCTATGGGATTATGGGCACAAAATGACTAACAATAGTAGTACTTCAAATGACACGTTAGGCTTAGTAGATAAATATTAATGTAGTGTAGTAGGTAGCTAGTTATGTAAGTAGTTAAACTTAAATTGCGAAAGCTATACTGCAATACGTTCCATGGTAATTTTTTTTTCAAGAAATGTCTGATAAGATCTTAGGAAAGCATGTTGCGTCTGATGAGTAATGATCTATAGTTGCGTTCAATGAAATATTTATCTATTAGATAATTATTTGCGATTGTGCAAAATGTGTTTGATGTTACACAAACCTGTAAAAGGGCATGCTTTTGCCATCTTGTCCTTGTCCAGCATTTCATAAAAGAGAAAGGGGCATCAAAATGCGACATTTTTTGGTAGAAACCAAAACAATAGGTTTGGGATATTATTTTCTTTGCACTAGTTTAAGAAAAATTGTGCCATTTGTCAGCTCGATAACGCAAAATATTGTCCAATTGTTACAAAGAGAAGGGTCCAAGACGAATAACGGTGTACATTTGTCCTTCAATTTTTAAACACAAATCCACGATCTCATGCGTTTGTGAGATTCTATAAAAATTCTTAAAAATGTTACTTAGTGGCAAGATGACTTATAGTCGAATAAAACTCGTATGCTTACAAGCGGCTTCAAACATACTTATAATATAAAATAAGAAATGTAACTAAAATTGTTAATTATTACCCCTTACATACATGCATTATTTACTATATGCAAGTAAGTTGCACTAGCTAATTTTACATAAAGAACGTCTAATTGGAAGTAATTGTGCGACTGAAGTGTATGTATATGAGGAGACAGCTTTATTTTAATAAAATTATAAATTCAACGTAAACAAAAACATTGAAATTTAATTCTAGTTCTTAAGAATACAAAATTCAGTTTGTGTCGCTGGCCAGCATACGCTTCATGCGCGCATGTGCTTGTTTCAAATGTGCCAATAATTTCATATTGTTTGCTATGGCGGCATTTGTATTATTATTTTGGCTGGTGGTGTTCCCGCCTGGAGTGGCTCGTTGTAGACCATTTGCTCGCACTCCGCATGTCTGAGTGCGATGTAACTGCAATCGTTCTTTTGTAGTGAAATATTTGCTACACACTTTGCACGGATAAAGTTCTGCCGATACGTCGATGCTGTTACTGTCACCTTCTACTACTTGGTTTGTGGAATTATTACCTTGGCAGACATGGCAATCCTGCAAGTGCTGCATCATTTTAGGTTTGCTGGATTTTGTTTTGGAGCAAAGTTTACATTTAAGATATGACTGGAATGGCATGTGCATGAAGCGATGACGTTGCAAATCAGCATGCTTCGTGGTATGTTGTACATCCATACAGTCGAGACAAAGGTAGGACTGTTGATTTTCAAGCATTTGAAAATTTGTCTGAATTGCATTTTCTATATTGTGCTCGGTAAAGACGTGCCTGCGCCAGCTTGATTGTTCATTGAACTCTGAGCCACACTCAGGACAGAGATAGTGAATGTTTTCCTCCAGCAATGCATTCTTGTTAGATTTATTGGCTATTGGAAGATTATACTTATGGCCATGACTCTGGACTGCTGTTTGTTTTGTAGAATGTGCTGATGTTTCCGATTCGCATAATTTTAAACGTTTTCGCGGCGGTGACCAAATAAAATTGTTTGTCTGTGTGGAAGGATCGTGATCATCGTCGACTGTATCTATTTCAATGCATATTATCACTTCTTCTTCATCTCTCTTTTCTTGTTTAAAGTTTTCAACTATGGCATCGCTCTTGTTTTGCGTGCCATTATGGACCATGGGTTGTGATTCCTCCTCAATGGATTCAAATACATCAGCACATAGTTCTTCAAAATCATCTTCTGTTGTAGATTCCGTAGGAGTTATTGTGTAACTCTTAGATCCCTTATCACAATCCTTGATTATTCGGACGTTACTTCGACGGATTGCAGTATCAGCACACTCACTATTCTTTTGTATTTGTTCTTGCTCAAATCTTTGTTGTTTAGCTGCTAGTCTTGCCTTTTCACTTGCATAAGTTTGCTTTTTCTGCTGCCTCCCACGCTTATTATCATTAGCTGGATCCATCTCCTCGGTGCTATCTATTACTTTATATCGCCTCAGTATTGCATCTAATTCAGTGTTAAGACGATCATTTATCTTCGCTCCCCATTCAACTGGCTTTTTAATATAGGGCTTGGCTTCGTTGAAATGTCGGGGATGAGCATAAACGAAATGTCGAAATATTTCCGATTTGAAAGACTTTTTTACCATACAGAAAGTGCATTTAAAGAACAGCCGGAACGGCAGATGAGTAAAACGATGACGTTGCAATTTCGGTTGTTCATTAGTGTACAACAGCTTGCGGCACTGTAAGCAATAGTGGTTACGTGAGCCGGAGATGCGATGCATTCGCAAATCATGAGAGGTAGATGCATGTGTGTCTAAATGCTTAAGCCACTGTTCGTATCTATCGATGTTCTTGCCACATTGTGGACAAATAAAACGCAAATAGAATTCCCGATTTAAACGTGGATCGCGAAGCAACTTTTGTTCAGCCGTTTGGATTATGTTGGTGGTTGTCTCACTTTCTATTTGCCGCATTTTCTCTACCATCATTATTTGACGGCTATGGAAGCGGTAGAGATGTTCACAAAGAGCTCGTTTACGTGTGAATCCTCCTTTGCAATGTCGACAACGATACGTACGGTTAAATGGCAAGTGCAGAAAACGATGGTATTGGAGCAGTGCAATGGCTTGATTGGCATTGGCAACCCATTTATGACAAACTTGACATTCATGGAAGCTCTCACTAATTTCTTTAAAATCGAAATCTGCTGGTGTTTTATGTATATAATCATGCTCCTCATTTAAATGGCGACGCCAGTCCTGCTGTGATTCGAATTCCACTCCACATTCTGGACACACAAACGTCATATGCGACTCCAATCGAGGATTGGCGAAATCATTGTGCCCACTGCTGCCACTACTACCATATGGACTCGACATTATTGAGACATGTGTAGTTGACGAAAAAGTTTGAAAATTTTTAATGTGGATTCCTTTTTAATTATTGAAGAATTTTTTTTCTATCACAAATTTCGCACTATGCAAGTATTTCACACAGAATTTACGCAAAAAAAGGAATCTTATATATGTACGGTGTTGCCATATGAATCCAACTTAGTATTATTTTAAGCGGCATTCACGATGTTCGCTACAACAACAACAACATGTCTGCAAAATGGCTTACTAGAGTCAGCGATTATAGCCAAATTCTGTGGAATGTAAATTTTAGACAATAAGTTTGTTCCACGCGCTTTCCGTGCTGTTTCGGTAATTAGAGCGTAAAAACAAGTTACTCTCTCACAAGTGTCAAAAATGTGTCAACCCGTGCCAAAAGTGCCAAGAGTGAGGAACGCAAAAGCCACTTTTCGTGCCCGGAATTAACTAATCAGTTCTAAACATTGATTTTCTGCATGATGCAATAATAGGTTCCTTCCCGTACGAAACGCGGTATCCCGCGTGTGCCCAAAATAGCCCAGAAATCATTCCCGTACTCAACAAAATGGGTAATAGAGAGCGAAAATTGGAACGTATTGGATCATAAGTGCCTTCTTCTTCCTGCGCAAAACAGCCCATACTTTTTCTACGGGTAAAAATGGATAAATCGTCAAAGTGCATATCAGCTGTTTTGTGTTTACATGTGGTCTGCATTTACTTGGTACTTTTAAGGAATAATGAATGTATTTTCAATCTTTATATTCTTAGGGCGTGTGTGAATCGGTAACAAAGTTTGCGGCAAGTAAATTTTTGACAACTATGAGGTGAATAAAATTTCAGTAGCTCATGAGGCTAGTGAAATTTTTGGCAAATGCATAGAAAATTTTGACAATTTCAAAGATTGTTGCTGTGTGTAATTTTTCGTAAAACAAAAGCTTGAATTGATGAAATGCTATCAGTGATGGTAGATGTTTTCTTAAATTATTAGTTTCACTTCAATTTGTAATACTTCATTCCGACTAAATCTGCGGTTATCAAAAATTTACTGCTGTCAAAAAATATTTCATTTCACACAGCAGTTTGGCAAAACTGTCTCACCGTAGTAAAAATATTATTCAACAGCTTTCACCATAGAACTTTGTTACCGATTCACACACGCCCTTAAAATCAAATTTGTGAAAAAAATTCAATTTCCAAGTGTTTGCATTTAAGTGACAAAAACAAAAACGATGCGAATAAGCTGTTTCTCAAAATTTGGGGAACGAAATGTGGTTTTTTGCGTTCCTGTACTTCTGGATTATGTTCAATTTTGGAGAGCAAACTGTTCGCTTATTCTCTAATTACCGGATCCGGTCCGGATTGTTAGGGATAGAACCTAATACAAGGTGTTATCGGTTGGCAACTTCTCGTTCTAATTCAGCTATATTGACTGCGTTAGGTGAAACAGTGTTACTTCTTTAACGATTCTTTGCCTAATAATATAGTTGAACTTTTTTTTTATATTTTATCAGTATACACATTTTGTTTTCTCAAAAAGGAATTTTATCTTATTTCATTTCATTTCATTGCGGATATATTATAAAAAACCAAATTTTGTTTAGAAGAAAATATGAAATTTTATATTTTTCCCCCAAATGGGGATTAAATTCTTCCCGTTTTTCTTCTTATACTACTGAGCTAAGGCAGTGTCAAATCGAGCTGTCACAACTGATACCACCTTGTATTATTGCATCATGCAAATGAGGTACTTTCCAACGCGATGTGCTTTCAAAATCTCTCAAAGTCTCTTTTTGAAACTAGTAGGTTTTGAAAGTCAGTAGTTTGAAAGACTTTACGAAATTACTTTGTATTTATAATAATCTTCCCAACTATATAAACGCATTAAGCTGTAATGTGTTATATCATTATTACATTTCACATGACATTTGTTACTGTCAAGTGTTATGCACTTGTCTTCGTCGTTTTCCTCGTTTGGTGGTGTGTATTGCTTAAATTTTCCGCAGAAGAAAATCTGGTGAAATTTTCACATAAGCCGAACAGTGTAAAAACTTTATGCGTAACGTTATTTTCTGCCTCATAACGCACAAAAACGCATTTTTGATTTCAAATAAATTTATTGGCTTTGATGGCGATAATTGAAAAATTGGGTGCAACTAGCAACTGCGACGAATGTGTGTGAGTGGTGAAAATAATTGGGCAGTGTGTGCGAAAAAGAAAATCAGTGCTGAGCTTTGCCTGCAAATCACCCACCCGCCACCCAAATATTAAGAAAAAATCGAATGAGAGGCTGACGACGACAAAACTGTTGTTTTTGCCAATTCTTGCCTATGACAAAAATATAAACTCGTCAGCACAATTGTGTTAAAAAAGGAGTCGATTTTACATAGCTCCAGAACACCGATCTAGCAAACAAAAACGGCAGCAATATACGGCCAAAGAGGGTGATCTATAGCTCAGGAAGTGCACGCGTGCTGAAATAGCTTTTCCAATAGATCTTCGAAAACAAAAAGCATATTGCAACAACATATGAGACGCAATTACAAGAGCAATCTGGTACTGGACAGGCAACCATATTTGTAGTACGTATAAAGTTAGGAAAAACGGGAAAACCAACGATTTAGTGGCGTTGTCAGCGACGTACCAATCGACCACAACAAACAGGCGGCAGTAATAAGCTTTTAATTGTTTAGCAACGCATTGCATACAGTGGGCGGATATTTGTAGGGTATTTAATAACACAAACGTTGGCGTGAACACGTCATGTCCGACATCATGAATATTGATAGCATTATTTCAAGATTATTAGAAGGTAAGTATTATGTACGAAGTTAAGAGCATAGGTACTATTTAGCCAGTAAAATAATGTCTGCAAATTTATAATTTTATATTTATTTAAACTTGTGCAGTGCGTGGTGCCCGACCTGGTAAGAATGTACAACTATCGGAGAGTGAAATTCGGGGGTTATGCCTGAAGTCACGCGAAATATTCCTATCTCAACCGATCCTCTTAGAACTGGAAGCACCGTTGAAAATATGCGGTAAGTGTTCTTTGAATATCACATGCCATACATATATATACTATTTATACACATATGTATGTATTTAAAAGCATATGCGGGTTTTGTAGATTATTCTTCAATGATTCTCGAAACCAGAAGTTTAGAAAATGCAATTTATTTTACCTCGCAACTAGTAATTACGAAAAAAGCAGATAACTTTGACAACACAGAAGTCGTTTTTAATGAGTTGCAATTAAGTCAAGCGCATACAAATAACCCAAATAATCAAAGGTCTTTGAAATTGCCACTGACTCATGAACGCATTGCAAATAAATTAGACTAAATACGGTATCAAGAATAAAAATCTCAAGTCGATTACAAATATTAAGGCGCCTATAAAGTTTCCACGTTATAAAATATCATTATAGATGTATACACTATACATATTACCCAATAAACATTGCGGTGAACGTTCGAATATGCATATCGAACTGAGAACGATCTCATAACCAACCTTAGTTTCCCCACGTTCGTTTTCCCTAGGGAAAATATATTAGATAACGAAGGTTCCGTTTTGCTGGAGAATGGTTTAGTTCTCGAATCGAATACTAACCTATGCTATATTCGTTATCGAAGTTGAGACTCGATAAAAAAAGATTCGTTTAATAACCAAGCCCAATGTTTATTGGGTAGTAGATATAAACTGCATGTAAACAAATAAAAAATACACATGCATACACATGTATGTTATTTCTTATCAATATACATATTATTTCTGAAATTAGACCTTAACTAGCTATACATTGCCAAGAAGAGTTTCTTTTAAATAATATCTAGTTAATGCCTGAAACAGTCAAAGTATCCTTTTAAAGGCTCCAACATGGTCACCTTTATGATTTGAGTCAATACAAAGTATCCAAAGATTATGCTGTAATACCAGCAGGTGCAGAAAATCGGCTTGGTTTACAATTGGATTTCAGCCCCGTTTAAAAGTGTTTGGAGTATTTTATTGCCGTTATAACAATATCAACGTCTTCAGCTTCGTTGCTTGCACAATATTTAGAGGTTTGAAATCCAAACCGTATATATGTACATACATACGTATATGTACGTAAAATACTATACTTAACCACTTATTATTTTCCAAAATTATTAAATTAAAGTACATCTAAGCCGTTTATTTTGAAAGTGGCACAAGTCACTTCACATCTCTTATGCTTAAATGACCAGTTACTTGTATCTAGGCGCTTCGGTTACTCATGCAACTTCATCAACCAAAGGTTGAAGGTTTTGTCGTTGGTCTATGAGAGGTATATGAGAGGTACGAAGTGACTTATACCACTTTCAAACGAAACGAATCATTTATTATTAGCTCGTTTTTTAGAGTGCACTAAAAGATGGTCGGCAAAAAATTTTAGAGGCATACAAATTGTCTTACAAAACTTGCGAAATTAATTCGGAGTGCGACAGCAAAGATGATTTAGAACTTTATCGAATCTGAAGCTTCTTTTGATTGAAGTTTTAAGTTAAAAATAAAGTAAGCTACGACAAGTTACATTTTACTATGTTAAATGAATAACATACAAATGTTATATTTTTCATTCGTTTGTGGACGTACCTCTTTGTTATTTTTAATTAATTTATGGTGTGTGTCGCATATAAATAAATTTTGTGATTTTTCCCAAGCCACCCGATGACTAAAATACTGTTTGCTTGCTTTACTCTGATTGCTTGAATATGTACTTAAAGACTTGTATCAATGTACTCTCAAAAACATCAAACTCATAAATCGTGTCTAATAAAATATTTGGTTATACTCCTTTTTCTACAGGCGACATACACGGCCAATACTACGATCTGCTGCGCCTCTTTGAATATGGCGGCTTTCCACCAGAATCAAATTATCTATTTTTGGGCGATTATGTGGATCGTGGCAAGCAATCCTTAGAGACTATTTGCCTGTTGCTGGCTTACAAAATAAAATATTCGGAAAACTTTTTCTTACTGCGCGGCAACCACGAATGCGCCAGTATAAATAGAATTTATGGGTGAGTAACAAATGTGATTCATTATGCAAATTATTTTAGTAAAATTAATTAATTTTCTTGTGCAGTTTTTACGACGAGTGCAAGCGTCGGTATACTATTAAGCTTTGGAAAACGTTTACAGATTGTTTCAATTGTTTGCCAGTGGCGGCCATTGGTAAGCTTATTGCAGTAAAATAATTTCTAGTTTTATTCGGTATTTTATTCAAAATTTAAAGGAGTTTCAATAAAAAAAAATCTCGTGATTTAAAAAAAAATATTTTTTTTCTGCCGTAATTTCATCTTGCAGTTGATGAAAAGATTTTCTGTTGTCATGGCGGTCTCAGTCCTGATTTATCGTCTATGGAGCAAATAAGACGCATTATGCGTCCCACAGACGTGCCGGATCAGGGATTGCTATGTGATCTATTGTGGTCGGATCCAGATAAAGATACAATGGGTTGGGGTGAAAACGATCGCGGTGTGAGCTTCACATTTGGCGCTGAGGTGAGTTGCACAAATCGATTAAACAAGAAAATACTCGCCTAATAAATTTTTTTTTGCATTTTTAAGGTTGTTGGGAAATTTTTACAAAAACATGATTTTGATTTGATTTGTCGCGCGCACCAAGTTGTCGAGGATGGTTATGAGTTCTTTGCCAAGCGACAATTGGTCACATTATTCTCGGCACCAAACTACTGTGGTGAATTCGACAATGCAGGTATGTTATAATGTGGCAAAAGTGTTAAATTGAGAGAACAATTTAAATTAATAATGTTAACTTAAATGCAAAACATATAAATATGTATGTATACTACGCCAGTTCCACTATACATAATGTCAAATTTCTGTTAAGATTGAGCATTGAAGCTTATATTTTTTTATGTTCGATTACCAGAGACCATGTTTAAAGCTCTCTAATTGCTAAAAAGGATCAAAATGAAAAATTAGTTGAGAGGTTCAAATGCGTACAAAAAATGCTTGTGAAATTTTTTTAAGCGCTTCCAAAGATGTGAATTATAATTAATAAAGAGATATTCCCTTAAACTGAAACGCTTTAATTATCACGATATTGTATGTGAAATTCCGGACCACACCTACCTTTTTACGAATATTTTGTAGATAAAAATCAATTAAATAATAGGAATAAATTAAATAATAGAAAAAAATTATATTATATGCTTTTAATAAAATTTCACTTTTTTTCTATATTTCTAATTCCAATTCGCCCCCTTTTGCAGGTGCAATGATGTCTGTGGACGATACACTAATGTGTTCCTTCCAAATATTGAAACCGGCCGATAAACGTCGGTTTGTCTATCCGAATTTCGGCAGCTCGGGGCGTCCGTTGACTCCGCCACGCGGCGCCAACAATAAAAACAAAAAGAAATAAACACAGCTACATACAAAATAGCAACAAATTAAAGAAAAGATGAAAATGTGCAAAATTAGCTAATACAAGTTGAAGCATACAAATACAAAAACAACTAAAAAAGGTAAAATCAATCGAATAGCTGGAAAAATGTGAAGAAGAGAAAAAAAAAATAAAGTAAAAAAACGATGTAAAATACAAATCACAAAACACTGTTATGGCAAAGAATTTCCAACAACAATGGAAAATAAAGGGGAAATGTTGTAAAGTAGCGACGGCCACATAAAATTACACACACACACACACAGTGCATAAACATACAAACAAGTGCAGCAAAAGGCACCAATACATATATACACAAAGCATCATCACATACACACATGTATACTAAAATATTTGTTGAAAAGTAATAGGTATATTTTTGCACTTAAAAGTTATGCACTTTATTTTTTAAGTATGTACAAATGTAGTTTTTCTACAATTTTGCGGCGTCGTAGATTTTTATATACTGCAATTTTGATTTGTTTGATAGTTTTACTATACACATAATTACACCATTGTTTTACGTTAGAAATATTTTTATTAGCAAGCATATTTTCAAACCCATTTGAGATATAAATTAATTGCTGCTAATATTGTTCGTCAAGTTACCAACTCTTTCATAGGCTATGCTGGAAGTTTGCAAATGGGGTTTAAGATGAGGATTGCAAGCAAAATTAGCTTTCGAATGTGTTGTGTGTTTCAAAGGCATATGCAGTTTACTAATTGAATTGCAGCACTAGACCTTTTGCGACTTGTACACTTGAGAAATTCCCGATGGCGGTTTGAGTGTAAGAGGGTTGTATATAAGTTCTGGATTTCTCGATTTTTACTTTTTTGGGTAAAAGCAAAATGTATAGTTTTATGTTCACAAGCTTATTAAATGCATAGAAATTAAGTGCAAAAAAATTAAAAATATCTATACGAAAAATTATGTTTACTATTTCTTTTTGTTCAGCTGTTTGAGGCATTTTCAAAATTTTGAGAAAAAAATTGTAATTTTAGCGTGTGGGTTCAGTTCTTTTAATGCGTTTTTTTTAACAAAGAAATATATGTATAAATCCTACAACTGATATGAAACGGCGAATTTGTACATACAAACTAGTTAAGACGAATTGGCTTTTTGAGAAAGTACATAACATAACTGTTTTCCTGTCAGGATTTAGTTGGAAAGTAATAAATACTAATTAGGTACAGCACACCGGTATCATTGCGTTATTTTACGCACTTCGAAAATTGTGCAACTATATATGTATGTATACTCGAATAAAATGTTAGTTCTCTATCTAACCTCAAATTGAAATTTTACCCAAATTGGAATACTTTAAAGAACTACTGTTGATAGACTGGCGGTCATGTATTACTTACCACCGCTATTTTTTAAATGAGGTAGAATTTTGTGAATTAAAAAAAAAACACAAGTTTATCCAATTTCCTTAAAATTTCGAACTAGCGCAAGATTCTGGTTGATTTTTGACCATTTTTTCTTACGTACAATGTTACGCATTTTTCGACATATAAAAAGCATGCACCTTGTGAAAAAAACTGCGCAAGACCGCCAGTTAAAAATAAAAGAAAATAAACCAGAATTTCGAGCCGCTTCAAACTTGCAATTTATTATTGTTCTAATTAAAAAAAAATTTAAACTTGTATTAATAATTGTACATAGTGGTTGCTGTAGTGTGAACTATGTACATTAGGGCGGGTTGATTTGTATGGATGAAAAAAAATTAAAAATCGTATAGCAAAAACGTAATCTAAATTAAATTCTAAGAAAATTCTCTGAAGAAACCATGGGTCTAAAATCAAACCCTAATCCGCGCCTCTCGACTTGAAAATTTTTTACTTGGGTGAATATATTTTTTAATGAAAGAAAATGTTGAGTGTAGAAAAAATATACAGTGCAAAAGAACTACCTTACTAAACAATTTTATTCAGAAAATAGGATTTCTTTTTGGAAAAACCTATTTTTTCTAACATTAATTTTTTTTGGCAAAGGCGGCCATATAAATTTTCAAGTCGAGAGACGCGGATTAGGATTTTATTTTAGATACATGGTTTCTTCGGAGAAAATTCTTAGAATTTTATGTAGTTTACGTTTTTGCTATACGATTAAACAAAAAAAAATTAACCCGCCCTAATGTACATACATATAATATTTTTGTTTTTTTAATTTAATGTACGAAATTATACTTCATTAAAAAATAGTGGTGGTAAAATATGCGTAACTACACTTTCTAATATACAGTATCGGTCATATCTATAGCACGCCAATTCAAAGTGATATTGTGTGCCACTTATGTTAATTTATTTATTTTTAAGAATTTTCAATTAAAATATAGTTCTTTCTCTAACAAAACCCATATAAACCCAAGTTGAACAATTTGTAGAAAACTACAAAAAAGTGCAATAAATTTTCATCTAAATTTCAAACTTTTTTCTCGGAAGTGTTAGAATTTTTCTGAACACACAGTTTTATAGCCCAATCAATTTTAGTCTGATAATGTGCAAGTTTCAAGTGGCTAAAAGCTACCGTTGATTTTTTAGAATTTTTTTGCCAAAGGTGTTGCGGTTTTCTTCCATATACAAATAAATTGAGTTTGTTCATTATATGGAAGCGAATGCGACAAAAAAAATTCTAAAAAATTAACGGTAATTCGTAGCCACTTGAAATTTGCACATTATCAGACTAAAATTGCAGGGGCTAAAAAACTGTGTACTCGAAAAAATTCTAACACTTCCGAGAAAAAAGTTTGAAACTTAGGTGAAAATTTGTTGCACTTTTTTGAAGTTTTCTACAAATTGTTAAACTTGGGTTTATATGGGGTTTGTTAGAGAAAAAACTGTATTTTAATTGAAAATTCTTAAAAATAAATAAATAAACATAAGTGGCACACAATATCACTTTGAAATGGTGTGCTATAGATATGACCGATACTGTATGTATGTATGTGTAGTTAGAGAATTTCCTTCAACGAAAAGCAAAAGCGCGTAACTATTTGTTCACGAAAATTTGTATAGACTTTTGATTTTTTTATCCAACTTCACTACCAAAAATTTTCCATGTAAAAACTTTCCGCATAAAGTTTTTGTTTTATTTTGTTTAGATATATTTTATTTAAAATAAGTTGCATGCCCACACTGATTTTTGTTCTTGTTATTGTAAAATACACATTCATAATGCACAGCGCAAACACATAGAAAACAACAAAAACACACATTAAAAAAAAAACAAAAAAAAACACATGCATAGTTTTCTGAATTTAGTTATAAGCATAAATGATTTAAATACAAAGTAATAGTATACACCAAAAAGAAAAAAAGGAAATAGAAAACTGAAAAAATTTTGTTTAATACGCAATAACAAAAAGCGTGAAAGAATATGTTTACATAATACTACTACTTAGTTGAAGCATCCAAACTTCAGAAAAACACAAACCAAGAAACTAAAGAAAAAGAAAAAACACGAAGCTTCTAGCGCGCACTAAACTTGATAAAAATAAAAATAAAAATTTGTAAAAAATACATTACTAAATATGTATGTATAGTAAAAAAAATAAGTACATGTTGTAATAAAAATAAAAGGCAATAACTTAAGCGTAAACGTTTTAAAGAGTTAAGCGTTGCAGCGCAGCGAAAAAATTTTGGATTTGTACAACCAACCAAACAAAAGAAAAATAATAAATAAAGCTACATACATGAATTGCAGTGCATGTTCATTTGTTAACAGTTAGTTTCTTTATACATATACATTGGCGGTCAAAAGTGGATGAATGGTGTTTCGTTTTTAATATTTGCAATGTTTCTTAAGCTAAAATTTTTTTGATACATTTTTATAAAAATATATATGAAAAAAGCAACCAAAAATGTTAAAATGTTAAAAATCAATGCGATTTTTTAGCCGCTCAAAACTTGCCGTTATTTTACTAGAATTTTATAATTTTTCTAAATCCTGTATAATGTTTGAAAGTGTGATTTATATGGTTTTTGTTAAAGCATGAACTATAATTTTATAAAACGATATCAAAAAAATTTTAGCTTGAAAAACATTGCAAATATGAAAAACGAAACACCATTTTTGACCGCCACTGTATGTACATATGTATGTATGTCTGTGTATTAGGGTATTAAGGTGCATCACTCTAAAATCATCGGTACTCTTTCCATCGTAAATATAAAATGTATTATATTTTAAGACTTTCGCCAAAATATTGCGGAAAAATATTAAGATTTACATGAGTTGAATCTTTGAAAATACCACCAAAAATCAAGTTTTTTTTTATAGGTAGATAAAGTTAGTTTTTGAAAATATTTTTTCCAAAAAATCATCTCAGTTTAATGTTGAAAATTTTTTCAACGGAATCGAAAGAATGATATTTTTGGAGGTATGTATTTTCGAGTCGGTCTAGCTCACGAAAATTTAAATGTTTTCCGAGTTTATAATATAGTTCCGGCGGAAAACAGCAATTTTTTGGTGATGCACCCTAATGTACATATAAAAATGTATATAAATTTATATACATACATACTAAAGGTAATTTATGCGCAGTATACTAAAAAGCTAAAAAGGCAAAACTAATACCAACAGCCTTATTGCCACGCGATAACAAATGCCGCCGAAATTACTACTGTCATAAGATTTCCGCCTGAAAGTATGCCATGAAAACCAGCTAGTAAGTGCACAAGGAAAAAAAAACAAAAGAAGAAACAAATTTAGTAATATTCTTGTTAATACATACAATCAGGTTTTTGCGACATATTTTTTGGCACTAACGATTTTGGCGAGTTATGTCATTACATGGGAATTCTGAATTTAAATGCGATATTGGCCCACTTTGAAATATTTCTTAAGACCCTACATCGGATCAATTTATGTATTATATTTGGTTCATATTGAAATTTCTTGCAAATAATACTCCACACCATTTTCTGAGAAATGCTGCTACAGTGTGTCATTTCCGAGTCTAGACGAACATCTCAAGCCATGATTTAGTGATGGTCAATATCGAAACGTTATTTTGCTTTCTTCCTTTTCATTAATTAATTAATTTTTTTAACAAAACGAAATTAAAAAGCTGCGAAGGGAAAATGTAATTTTCAATGCATTCATACAATGTTAAATTAGCAAAAAAGCGAGAGCTTACAGCAGTGAGAAAAATATCGTAACTAGCAGAGTTTAAAGTAAAAATTTAAGCATCCTACTATTAAAAACTAAAAGTAACCCCATTTTGGATGCTCCCCGGCAATTGCAGACAAAATCAGCCTTATCGCCAATTCCATGTGAATAAATAAAACAAATTTGAAAAAAAAAGAATTGTTTTTGTTTTGCTTTATAATATTTGGGAATATTATTTATTTACATGGGATTCGCGATAAGGCCGAGTGTCGAATGTGTTTATTTTGACGTAGTGAGAGAAAATAAAAATTTGTATTGATGTCTGTAAAATGTTTACATATATTGCAGATATGAGGTTAACACAGAAATGAAACGGCATTTTGGCCGCTGAGCCTACGTAAATATTGTTTAAAAACAACAACACTGCGTGACTCTTATTTAGCATTTTTTGTTTAAAGTTGAATTAAATTTTAAAATTTTTAATAAAAAAATTAGAAAAATTAAAATTATTGTTATATTAATCTGCCTTCGTTAAGCGTAACAGCTGCAAAAAGAAAAAGGAATATTTAGCATTAAAAGACCAAAGCAAAGCCCATGTTAAATGCTTATAATCACACAGTGGCATTGAATAATTATTTTGAAGAAAAAAAAGGGTTTCTACCGACTCAAGGAGGCACGGTCGTGGATTTTCTTTATTTAGTTTTGTAATGAAGAAATATATACTAATATTAATAAGTAAGTTATTTAATAAACCATGTGAAACAACAAAAAAGTGCAAATAAAAGTTCAGTAAAAAATAATATTTGAAAATAAATACATACAATACTACTTAAGCAAATATAGTTCCACTCTTCTGGGTGAATTGGTGCGATAGCTGCAATAAATTTTTGCATAGGCTTTTGTGTGTATTCTTCCAAAAAAAATTTTTCAGAAATACTTTGGGTATGCAGTTTTGTAGCAAATTTAATTTTAACACAATAAAGTGCAATTTAAGTTGCTACAAGATTTCGTTGGTTTTTGATATTTTTTTTTTTTACTGACAGTGTCACGCGTTTTCTTCCATACGAATTATGTTCTATAATTTTATTCTAGTATAGTTCTAGTATATTTTAGTCATTACTTCGAAAAAAATGTTCATTAAAAAAAAAATAATAAAAATGTGAAGTTATGACATTTTTTATAAAGAGACAAATTAAAATTTTTCTTGATTTCAACTACATAGACGAACTATTGAAAACTTAAAGTGAATCCAATCCAACTGATTCAAGTTTTCTGTGATGTTACATCGAAGTGATTTTGGAAAAATCTTTAGAAAAATCATAACTTCCGAAATTGTCTTGATTTTTATAAATGGTACCCAGTTTGGCTCGGAATGAAACATTCTTTTCAACGTAGTGTTTAAGAGAGAATATTTTCTTTAGAAATTTTGCCAAAAATTTTGAAGAAGTCGAAAAAATAATAAAAAATTGGCGTAAGTTTCAGATTTTTTCATGTTTGCAATATGTTCACAAAACTTATTATTTCTTTAAACAGTACAAATATCCTTCTTTTCAAAGTTATATAACAACTTAAAATTAGTTAAAAAATAACCGAGCTAAAAATTGTTTGGTGTCGGAAGTTATGCGAAAATGGTTTTTGAAGAATAAGTTGAGAATTTGAGGGTATTAGAAAAATGTTAAACGCTGTTCAGCCCTACGACCTGTACTGGGTCACTTAAAAAAGTTCATGATCCGTGAAACACCGTGTATTTTTTTCTTTATTCAATTACATTTTTTTTTAATTTTTAGACTTTATTTGTATCTCTCAATTTAATTTTCTTTTGGTTTTTAGAGTTTATTGTTTTAAAAAGAAAAATAATTTTTTTTAATTTCATTTAGTTTTTAGAATCTTTAATTTTTTAAATTTAATTTTTAGATTTTATTGTTTGAAAAAGAAAGATATATTTCTATAATTTCTCAATTTTTATTTTTTTTTTAGATTTTATATTTTCAAAAAGAAAATAATTTTTTAATTTCATTTCGTTAAGAGAAAAAAAAATATTTTATTTATTTTTTGTTTAGTTGGAATGTTTTTTTTTTAAACTTAATTTGTTTTAAATTATAATTTTTATTTTTTAAATCTTTTACTCTTTCAAGATAATTGCCAGAATTGAAAACTGTCTTTCGAAAGACTGTTGTGAGTTGAAAGACATTTGCCAGAGTTGCCCCGTTATTTGTATTTTCAATAATGGACATTTACCTTACAAATCAACCGGGTGTAGCACCTAAAAAAAGGCTGCGTATATTGGCCATGACACAGTTCTATTATTGCAATAAATTCTAGCAGTAGTCGCCCTCCGCCTAGTGTATTTAAGCCATGAAAAAACTTCTCATAAAAATCGTGGGAATTTTGATTTGTGTTACAACAGAGTAAATTGTTTTTAACGATTTTAAGTACAAAAATTAAAAGAAAACTGACAGTGGAAATGGTCTCTAAAATAAGAAAAAAACAAAAAGAATTCAAAATTTTGCTTGCTTGACCGTCAAAATCAAAGCGCTAAATTTTAATCGATGATACTCGATGTATTCGTATATTGCGCGATAGCGGTTTGTTATCGGCGCTATACGGGTTTCTTTTCTATAAAATTTATTTTCTACATCTATAATTTTGCTACAAAATTTAAGAAGCAATTTGTATGTATGTACATATAAAAGGTTGAGAAAGCTAACAAAGTAAATAGTACCAAAAACGAAAAAAAAAACAAAAACAAAAACAAAAAGCTATATAAACTATTTACAAGCATTACATGTAAATTCGTTTAACAGGAAGCAATCAGATAAACTTAAACTACAAACGAAGATCAGCATTCGCATGTTTCAGTAAAAATGAAAGAAAACCAAAAATATGAAAAACAAAAACGATACAAAACCAATACAAATTATAAAACTAAATATTCAAGCGCATACCCAAATACATTTTGTGAAGCATTGTTTATATACAATATACATGAGTAAATAAATACAATATACCAATTAATGCATATTTATAATCGTAATCAATTGTAATAAACAAATTTGAAAAAATAAAAAATAATAATAACTCAGCGTGTTTATAAAGAAAATTTAAAAATGGATACAAATAATTTAAATTTAAAAATGGGTAATGCCGAGGCATAAATTAAGTTAGTTGCGAATTGTAAAAAATAAAATAATTAAAAACACAAACAATTTTGAAGGTATGTGCATACATACATAAAAACAAATTAAGCATTAAGTGTACAACTGAAAAAAAAAATTAAAATGAAAAAAAACACTTGTAACATTAGCACAGTTTAATTTGAAAAGAAAAATTACGAAAATTATTAAAAAAAAAACAAGAATAAGTAAACTGCCTTTTATTACGCATTCATTACATAACAACAAATGGGTTCAAGTATATCGTTGCCTTAATATAGAAAGGCCCTATCTCACATCGTCGCTGAAATGCACAAAGCCGTAACTAACTAAAATCTTTTATTGCATAAAACGATGTGAGGCCACATAATTCGATCAAATGCATCATAATCAATTAAAACGTAAATTTTCGATTTTTAGTTAGTTACGACTTTTTGTAAATCAGCGACGATGTCAGATAGGGCCTTTCTATATTAAGGCAACGATATGTAGATTGTGAAAAATTTATTGAGGGAAATGATCAAATGATCGTACCTGGGTATTCGATTATTCGCCTTTTTTTCGGAAACCAGTTTTCGTGTCATTCGAAAAATGGATATTTGCAAAAAAAAAACGGTACCCCATTTTCAAATAAAATTAGTTTACATATTTTTTCTACAGTAACACCTGCTGTTGGTCAGAAATTATAGCCAAAATTACAACATGACTGCCAAAAAAAGGCAAAAAAATAAGTTCGAAGTTTTATAGAGTGCCCAAGCCTATACTTATAATTAATTTGATAAAATTTGAATTCATCGCAATAAAGTAATTCGATTTCGTGTTACAAAATCAAGCGATTACTCTATCAAGTTCGTGTCATAAGTCTTTTGTATCAGTTGGTAGTAAAGCAAATTTCGCAGTTCGTCCGAGGCGAACTTTGCGGAATATACACGATTATGTGATGATCTTAGATATGTAAATTTGATTTCTTAATTTCGTTGCAAAACTTGGTCAATCTGAAGAATAAATTTCCTATTTGAATTTTGATTTAGGAGACTTTATACAAAGGCGATTCACTTTCTTGAAACTTTTTCAAGCTAAATGATATGGCATCAGCAGCTCAGTATTTATCAGGTGTAGCTGCGAGCTCGGTAGGCACGGTTGAAAAGCACATCTCCCTCGCTGAACAAGAAATTACGTTCCACAAAATGCTCATCGTTCCAGGCCTTTTAAGTGGCGCGGAAACATGGACTATGGCTCCATGCCGTTGAACTGGTTGAGCTGTCAGAGATCACAACAAAACGCTGTCAAAAGCCTCATACCAAAACCCTAATCCTTGCAAATGCATTGGCAGAAGTAAAGTGATCTGTCGAACAACGAAGAGAAAATGGGGTTGCCGCGCGGAATCCCTGCCAGGTGTTTGTGCTATGCGAAGTATCCGTTCAGCAATTCCACAAGTTGCCTACACTCCCAACTGCACAGAGATATCAATAATGACCAGCAATTTCCACCTCGCATCACACAGTATCATACGACCACCCATTCGTTTTTAGTCTACAAGTGGCCTCAAGAGTCTCTTCACGGAGAAAGACATTAAGTGGCAGCAGGTTTAGCAAAATATCTCCAAATCCGCCCCAGGTGTTGTAGGGAAAGTTCCCGCTCAGCACATGGTGATCCGTGCTTTGAAGTTAGGCAAGCAGATTTCACCGCGCTATTGATCGAGAGTCTGTTCCGTCACACCACAGATGCAAAGCGGATTTTGGGTCTAATCGTAGAGGTGTAAATCCATAAAACAAGATTTCTGTTTTGTGTGATTTTTCTCTCTCTCCCTCTATCTGAGGCTTTCTCCATTCCCAAATTTTATACTTTCTGGTAAAAAGGAGCAAGTCTGTTGTGGAGCCTATATTCTAGGACCATTTTATAATAACGCGGAAGGAAAGACCAAAAGAAGGGAGATATGTGGGAGATGATATGAGGACAAGATTGGATCTAATTTCTGAACCATGGCCGGGAAAAAGCTACCGGGTCTAGCTGATTTATATCGGGAAAATGATTTAATGGCAGAATCAAGTGTTGACCTTGTAACCAGGTCCTCTATGTATACTATTAGTTATCTTGTACTTGTGTTACCCCCCTCTCTTCAATGGGTTCAATCATAACGCTTATGGGTCTAGAGTTTTCATACCGCAAATAGTATTTTTTTCGTAAGTATCGTTTTAAGGCTTGCTGATTTAGAGGTACTTTATATTTTCTTACAAAAGTTTCTCCATTTCGTTCCGCTCCACTCAAGTTTGAGAAAAAGTTGAGAATTCAATATTTCTCAATTTGAAAATAAAAGAAAATTTCATATCAAACAGCGCATTTTATCTTGAGATCGCTAAATATCAACGGTTATTTGAGACGCATTTGAGAATTACCATTTGAGATTTGAGAAAACGATTGATGCTGAAATGCGACTCAAATTAAGATTTAACAAAAATGTTTATTGGGCTGCCAAGCCGTGCACAGTTGTTTATACATAAAATTTCATTAGTACTTGGTACTCACGCGCTATTTTCCTAGTTTCTGATACTTCATTATTAACAAAAAGTAATACATACAGTGACTCAAACAACTGACCACGTGTTGGTTTTTTTTTTAAATATTCGTAATATTTTTTCAGCAAAATTTTTTTGTTATTTTTCATTAAAAACATCGTCTAAGCTTTAACCAAAATTGTGTAATTGAAATTTTGAAGAAAATTTGTTGAATTTTTGCTAAATTTTGTATTAAGTTTGAAACTGTGATTCACACGGTATTGGTTAAAGCTTAGACGATATTTTTATATAAATATAATAAAAAAATTTAGCGCGAAAAACATTACGAACATTTGAAGAAAATCAACGCGTGGTCATTTATTGGAGCCACTGTAAGTATTTTGATACTTTAGTAAAGAAACGAATAGAAAATGGGTGCGCACAGCGCCACCTATGGGTGGACATGTGGAACTGCGTTGGCAAAATCAAATACACTATGGCAACCATGCCAGCCATAGCGGCGGGACGTACATACATACATACAAATGTAAACAAAAACAAGCCCAAGCATAACAGCGACGAGTGTGAGAAATAAACATAACAACGGACAGTGAAACCGGTTTGTATTAGAACTTTGGGGTTTAAAGCGAGCGGCAGACATCTAAATTATTCGTATTATTATAAAAAAATTGATTTGGAATTTAATAGTTTTTCGCTACAATAAAAAAATGTCCCTTAAAAGAGTGCAAAACGCTAGCAAGTGTTATTGCAACAGTGTGGCATCGACCTGCTGCAATAGCCATGTGAATTGCTTCAAGCGTAAAGCAACGGGCAGCGGAAGTGTTTTCAGTGTCGCAACAAAGAGTAAACAAGATAAACAAAATTTTAATAAAAGAACAGCGATGGGGAGCAAATCGAAGACAGATTTTGTTAAAATTAAACGCAAATCAGCGGGCTCAATCGAAACGGATAAAAATCGTCGCGGCCTCGGACACTCGCAATCACGTGCCGTTGCCGCCACCAACTTCAGCCGCCGCAACTCTGCCGCGACTACGGTCACCTTTTCCACGCCCTGCGCCACGTCAGCTAGAACGCATAGCTCGAATGCGATAACACCCACACCAACAACGTCGTTGACGTCGTCATTGTCGGCTTCACCAACAACAATACTAAAAGCGACACCCGTAACTATGGCAGCACTTGGCGATAATTTTCGTGCGCTGAGTGTGGCGGCAAAAAGTGAAAGCGACAACCGCGGCGGTGATTTGGGAGGCGCGCTGCAACACGAATATACTGAGCGGCGACGATACTATGAAAGCGCAAAACAGCTAATGAAGTTGATAGCAGCACGAAGTGACAACTTTTCTACGCTGACTATAGCTAGCAATGGTGCAAGTAGTGATTGTCATGACAATTGCGCGGCTGACGCATCGTTGGATGCAGAACGCTTACGCGCTCTACAAAAATTTCGCTTACAAAATGCTGATGAGTGTTTTAGTGTGCATCGACAGTTGGATTTGCAGTTGCCTTCACAGCGAAAGGAGTTGGCGCGCAAAGCGGATGAGCAGCATACGCGAAATTTGTGGTGCGCTTTGTTGGAGCGCGAAAATGTGGCACGTAGCGAGGATGGGCGCTTGAAAAAAAGCGATAGCAGCAAAGCGGTGCCGAAGACCGTTGTGAAGGAGAGTGTAGGCGCGCAAGCGCCAGAGAGGGCGAAAAGGCTGCAGAGTACTTCGCTTACGCCCTATGTTGTACGTCAAAAGTTACTGCAATTGCGATTGGAAGCGGAGGAAATTGGGCGCTTGAAGCCTGGGCGTAAATTGTACAGAACGGAGGAAGAGAGTTGCTCGTTGCGGTATCAAGCAACGTACTAACGTATGTGTGCGCAATACATTAGGGTGCAACACCAAATCAAACTGCGTTTTTTCCGCCGGAATTATAAAATTGATTATATTTTAAGACTTCCGACAAAGTATTTCGGCAAAATATTAGGATTTACGTGAGCTAGACCGATCTGAAAATACCTCCAAAAATCTCATTATTTTGATTCCGTTGATAAAACTTTATAGCATTTTGTGCAGACCCTTTAAGCTTGAACTCTGCTATCATCAAAGGTGAAAAAAATTCAGAAAAAAACGGAATTTCATAAAAAAAAAAAATTGATTTTTGGAGGTATTTTCAAAAAGGCCAAGCTCACGAAAATTTTAAAAATTTTCCGAAATATTTAAGCGGAAGTCTTAAAATAAAAAAAAAAATGTATATTTCCGGTGGGAAAATAGTACCGACTTTTTTTGTATGGAGAGTGATGCACCCTAATTAACATATTTACTTGTATACAAGTGTTAAAAAGTTGTACGCGTGCTAACGTTGTTAAAATTAAACTGACAAAGTACTAAGATTTGAAAAAAAGCTATTAAGTTTAAAAGTACTTACACTGACGTCAAAAGTGGATGAATGGTGTTTTGTATTTACAAGGTTTTTCAAGCTAATTTTTTTTTATAGTTTTCTTAGAAAAATATGGTTCTCGCTTTAACAAAAACCATATAAATCAAACTTTATACAGAACTAGAGAAAAACTTCACAATTGTTTATCTAATTTTTGAGCTTTTTAGTCAGAATTGTTGTAAAATTTTTGGGTATGCAGTTACAAGGATTATACAATTTTGGTAAAATAAAGCTAAATATCGCAATGATTATTTTTTATTTTTTTTGTCGACGGTGTTTTGCTCTTTTTTTCCATATAAACAGGAATTTCTTGTGGAAGAATATGCGCAAGATCGTTTACGAAAAAGAGATCAACTAAGTTTTCCTAAATTGATCTATATATATGAAAACAGAAAAACAAAAGTCCTCAGCAAAAAAAAAAAAAATAAAAAAAACAAACGTCAGTTTCCCTAAATTGCCCTATTTATATGACAAAAAAAACGCAAAAAAAATATTAAAAATGAATGCGCCTTTTTAGCCGCTTTAAACTTGCACTTGTTTTACTAAAATATAATAAGCCTTGTAACTGATACCCAAAGATTTTGTAAAAATTCTGATTAAAAAGCTCCAAATTTTGATGAAAATTTGTTGAATTTTTCTAAATTGTATTGAAAGTTTAATTTACATGGTGTTTGTTAAAGCATGAACCATATTTATATAAAAAAATAGCAAAACATTGCTTGAAAAACATTTTAAACAATACACTTTTGACCGCCAGTGTAATACATCTGGCGTATATAAGCCGCCAACCGACGAAGTAAATATTTTAACGAAGATTACAAAGCTAAGTTTACTTACAATAAATAATAAGCTTAAAAAATCTATATGCTATGTAAAATTAAAAAAAATAAATAAATAAATGTTGTAAATTTTAAATCAAATTTGTAACTAGGTTAGGTTAGGTTGAATTTTGTGGAGTTGACCAATTTGAGCAATTCGCCACGCGCTGAATGTATGCAACTGAATGTACATTTACATATTTGGAGAAAGAAATCATATGTCATCATGTACTTCGTTTATTGTATATATAAAAAATCATGTCTAAATCCGTTCAGTAGCGTGTGGTTAAAATATCTCGCCTTTCCTTTATATTACGTATAGAAGATATTAATTTTAAATAGGTGGCAACCCTACTCAAAAAACTTAAAGTTTTTGTACATGCGAAAGTCACGCACTTTCATTTGATATCTAATTTTTTTATCCATAGAACGGTGAAGATTTTATAGTTTTTAAATAGGTGGCAACCCTACTCAAAAAAATAATACATTACATATTACACATCCAGAGGCTAAGTCTTTTTGCATTTGACAGTGACGGTGCAGATCTGACGCCTACGCTTGTTAGTAATTTTCTTAACAGGTGGCAACCCTATTAAAATTCTAATTCGATACAGAATATATTAGAGAAAAACTCGTCAAAATCCGTTCAGTAGTTTTCGAGATTACCGCGTACAAATAATCTCAACTTTCCTTTATACTATGTATAGATTGGTCTATATCTTTACCTTCATCATCTTTATCTTTATATTTTTCTTCATCTTCATCCTCACCTCTTCTCCTAAATTTAATCTTAATCTTTTTATCGCCTCCTTCTCCTTCTCCTTCTCCTTCTCCTTCTCCTTGTCATTATCCTTCTCCTTCTCCTTCTCCTTCTCCTTCTCCTTCTCCTTCTCCTTCTCCTTCTCCTTATCCTTATCATTATCCTTGTCATTATCCTTGTCATTATCCTTGTCATTATCCTTGTCATTATCCTTGTCATTATCTTTGTCTATATCCTTGGCTTTGACTCTCCCCGCACCCAAAGGCTATGCATTCGCCATATACCACTTAACGCAAACATCACCGAACTCGATGAAGAAGTTTCACTAACAAAAAAAAAAAAATAATGTATGTACATGTGTATATAGAATGGATACAAGGTTTGCCCCTGTCACGAACAACGCAGGAACAATATCAAGGTCGACGTTCAAAGAGGTCATGAATGGAAAATTACAGCTAATACAAAGAGGAGAGAACAGCGCAAATTTAAATATTAAACAACAATCTCCAGTTAAAAGGTTATTGAACACTAATTAAATAAAACAAACTGCAAAACAGAAGGGCACGCACATCGAATCCAGCAATTAGTTGCTTGACAGATTACTCAACTACGCGCTTATCACATGCTAACTACATATGTAGTTGATGGGCAGTTAAACTGGTTAGTTATGATGACCGGTAAACAAAAAGCGATGCAATGAAAATGAATAACTATAAACATATGTATGTACATATGCAAAATATACATATATAAAAAAAAAAACGTGCTCATAAGCATAAGGTATGGCTGATTAGCACTTATGGCGCACTCATTGCCCTGTGCGCACAACTACCAACTAAAAAGGACAATAAAAATTCAACACTTTTTGTAGAAAAAAAAGCCCCATCAATTAAGTATGTATGTATTTACATATGTGCCTTTCCTTTGTACATCATAGGAACCTTCTGAAATGTTCCAATATTGTGTTGACGCGGCAAACAATGATAGCTCAGCCCTCAGGTGCTTACTTTAAATGACGCACAAAGCATTGATGGATTCATATAATTTTCTGCGAGTAAATAATCATGTTTGAGGAAATACATAATGTATTACGTACATATCAGCAGATATAAAATAAACTGGAAACGCTTTATGATCTAGTCATTGTTTAAATATTAGTAAAACAATTTAATGTAGCATCCTATTCGAAGTGCAGCATGTTTGCTATGAACACAGAACTTTGTATTCATTTTGTACCTACAGTGTTGAGTGTGAAAATTGTGACAGATAAGGTATAACGAATAATACAGTCATCATTACTGTGATTACGCAGGACCTAACCCACAATTGCGAAAGCTGTAACTTAAAACTAAAAGCTTATTTGATCAATCAACCAAACAACATTAAGTTTAAGTAAATTTATCTGCTATCAAGTAATAAAATATCTAACAAATAAAATTGTATTCTGATTTTCTAAATAAAAAATTAAATTAATGTATGATTTGAAATAGGTGGCAACCCTATTCAGAAATATGTTTTTCTGAATTGGGGACTCTAAAATACTTTTCATTTTATTACGAAGCGCCATTTAATTTGAAAATAATTTCGAATAGGTGGCAACCTTATCCGAATATTCTCGGATATAATATCTATTCAATTTCAATTGTATACAGTGACTCAAACAAGTGTTCACGTGTTGATTTATTTATTTTTTAATATTCCCAAAGTTTTTCAAGCTAAGTTATTTTTCTATGAAAACATTGTCCAAGTTTTGTCCAAAACCGTAAAGGTTCAAACTAAATACAAAATTTGGGAATAATTTGCATCAAAATTTCAAGCTTTTTAATCTAAACCTTTATAACATTTCTGGGTATGCAATTTTAGTCTCATTAAAAGCAAGTTTCAAGCGGCTAAAAAATCGCGTTGATTTTTAACAATTTTTTTCCTTACGGATTTTCGAAGTTTTTTCATATACGCACGAATTTCTTATGAACGGTCTCCGCTTGTTCGTCATTTTTTATAATTAGCACTTGTTACATAAAACAAACCGCAAAAGCATTCAACTTGCACTTCATTAGACTAAAATTGTATTGGCTTGTAAAAATTCAGATTAAAGAGATTAAAATTTTCCTAAATTTTGTATGAAGTTTGAAACTTTGCTTTATATGATTTTTGGTAAAAGCTTCGACAATATTTTTATAGAAAAATAACAAAAAAAATTAACTTGAAAAATTTTGTGAAGATTTAAAAAAAATCAACTCGTGAACACTTGTTTCAGTAACTGTATATTTATTTATATACGAAAACTGCTCATTTAAAATAATCAGACATTCTACTTCACTTTCGAAAGCGAAAAACACCAAAAAAAAAACACCCAAAAAAGTGTGGTGTCCTAATTCTTATGCCCGTCACTGTACATAAATACATTAGTTTTAAAAAACTAAATAAAACAACTATGAAAAATAATTAAGCAAACCATACAAATACGTACAATGCATTGAGAAACGCGTGCGAAAAAATAGATACTTAAAAAACACTTCAGTAAACTAGACATTTATAAAAAAGAGGAACTAAATACATAAATCTGTATTTAAGCAAATAAAAAACGAACTTATAACTGCGTTAAATTTGAAGTGCAGCTTAGAGCTGTAAGTATCAGCAGTGAGGAAAGCGGATGGGAAGCAATAGCGACTATTTTCTATTGGTCAAAACTTCTCGTCAGGCATTGGCAAACCCGAGCCGTTGTATTTTAATTCACTGTACTACGTCTATCGTATGTGGTATTTGCCGTCGCAAACGGGCAGGACATAGACCATTAGGTTGCCGTGGTTGTTATTACAGGAGTTCGACAAGTTGTTCTTTTGGGCTCGCTGAAACTCTAAAATTTGTCCAGCGTCGCACAGTGAAAGTTGATAAAAAACCGGTTGGACTTAGAGAGGGAAAAGTAAAAGTCAAATATACCAAATTTTATATTATCATCTATTCACCCCCCTTCTTCACGAACGATAAATTTCCAAAAAAAATACGGGAATGGGCGCGATACCGACTAATCAGTTTAGTTGCCTTTGGCGATTGACCCATTAAAGTTTTTTTTTTTCAACTGTTCTCAATTATTTAAATATCGTGGAATATTCAGTTCAAGGTATTTATCATTTATTTGGTACTTTCCTATTTCTTACCAAAAAATTTACCTTGAAATATAGATGCTAAAGATTATTAGAAAAAAAGGAACAGCCCAGCGCCTTCGTCTTGGTCTGCAGGCTGTATTGCTGTCGATTAAAACATCGATAAAAAATCTATGAAAATATCGATATCAAAATTGATAATAATATCGATAGCGAAATCGATAAAAAAAATCGATAAATATATCTATAACTAAATCGATTACAAAATCCATCAAAAAGTCGATTACAACATCGATAACAAAGTCAATAACAAAATCGATTAAAAAGTCGATAACCAAATCGATTAAATATAGATAACAAAAGCGATAACAATATCGATAGCAAAATCGATAAAAATATCGACAACAAAATCGATAAAAAATATCGATAACAAAATATATTATATCGATAAGTTCCGAAAATATCGATAGCAAAACCGATAAAAATATCGTTAATAAAACCGATATAAATATCGATAACAAAAGCGATAATAATATCGATAGCAAAATCGTTAATACATACATACAATCAATAAAAACAACCATAACAAAACCGAAGCTCCTTACAGTGAACGTTTTTTTATGACTCAGGTCCCAAACCAAGGTCCTTATAATTCCAAAAACAAATTTCTACCTTCATTTATTATCAACTCCCATACTTCTTTTGCAGGAATAGCGTACCACCAGCGGTACGGGTGCCAAATAATACTATTTGATAAATATTCTGTAAATGATATACGTCACAATTAGTGATATTAGTTCGAAATTGATTACGAATCCCGGCATAAATGTAAGTACATACATAAATAGTACAACTGACGCATGACAGTTCCGCTAAATGTGTTCGGTACAAAAATTGTATGTAAACATAACTAAGAAATTTTTGTTTCCCTGCGAACAAAAAAAAAATATATTTGCAAAAATACATACAGTTACTCGCAGAAGTATTCGTTTGTTTACAATTTTCACGATATTCAAAATGTCTTACATTATAAATCTTTTTTGTCAATTAATTATTTTAAAATATAGCGCATTCTATAAGAAAAGCTATATAAATCAATGCTCCAAACTTTTTACAAAACTCGTACAAATTCAGCGAATTTCAAAAATTGGTATCAAAACTACAAACTTTTTAGTCAGATTTTTTAGAATTCTTTTTCAGTATGCAGTTTTATAACCCATTTTAACATAATAAAGTGCATAACAAAATAGTGACTAGGTCTTACCGTTGAGTTTTGAAAATTTTTTTCGCAGATGGCATCGCCCGTTCTATTCCATACAATGTATGAAAAAAAAAAATTGTTTATGGAAGAAGACGGGCGACACCGTCAGGGGAAAAAATGTCAAAAATTAATGTTAAGGTACTTTACAAAACTGCATACTGAAAAAAAATCTAAAAAATCTGACAAAAAAGTTAGACATTTTTATGAAATTTTTGGAAATTCGCTGAATTTTTCGAATTTTGTAGACATTGATTTGTATGGTTAATGTGAGCTATGTGTATTTTCAATAAAAATTAACGAAAAAGATTGAAAAGATTTTTTTTTTTGAATATCGTGAAAAAAACGAATCCACGAATACTTCTGCGAGTAACTGCAGGCAGTTATTACATCAAACTGACTTAAAATCTAATACCCAAATTTATTGGCTCACTGGCGAAAAACTGCAGGCAAAGCTTTTCAAAATATTATAGAGAAGAGCAAAAGTCACTAGACTAAGCAAATTGCGTTCGATGAAGCAAATCTCATTACGGTTATAATAACATATGAATTTCGAATTAAAATTTTTCAAAGCTATAAAAAATGCCTGTACGCGTGTATTCAATACATACATACATATGTACACTAAAATACAGCCAGATAGAGACTTGGTCGTAAGCACACGTGAGAATGCAGGTTAAGCGAATCCACTACGAAGCTGACTGATGGGCTGAGTAATTTGCTATTGCTGCTGCCGCTATAAACTTGCTATGATTTCGACTGAAGCTAGAGGCGCAAAAAGCTGAAGCTCCCTATAAAAGCCACGCATGCGTTTAGCATCCCGTTCAAATTGTGTTGATAACTCGCTGGCGAGAGAACAGTGCAGTGGCTTTATCGGCGCGGCAAAATTGATGGATTTCTTTCTTAATTTGCCATAAATTTGGGATTAAAAAAAAACTTAAAAAAAAAATAATTAAAATTCTGAAAAAAAACGAAAATCTAAGATTCAAATCGAGAATCGATAATATCGATCGTGAGATAATTGATTTTTTAAACGTTGCTACATCGTGTGAGAAAAATAAGCACAAAGTGTAAATCAATTTAAAAGAAGTTAAAAATGCCTGCACGCATGCGCAACACGTTATATAGTGACTTTGGCTTCAAATTTACATTGCTGCCGCCAGTTTGGCTACTGCTGTTTGTGCAACTTGTGTTGCAATTGGCCAATGTAGTCGCTGCCAAAGATTTGCGTAAGTTTTTTTTTTGTTTTTTTTTTTTTTTTTTTTTGTATGTCTGCAACTGATAAGTTTCGTAAGTTATAGTGTAACTGTAAATAAAAACAAGTATGTATGCGCGTAGAAGTGTCTATATTTATATAGTAAGGTGTGTGCTCGAGCGGAACCGACAGAGTTGGATTTAGGACAGCCGATTCATTTTCATAAAATTGTTATTAAAATTAAACGCTTTAAAACCTACTAAGTTGAATGTTATAAAATATATTTCGTTGCAGCACCATTAGTAGCGTCGAATTACGAAATCCGACGATATTTTGCCAAGATAGTTAATTACTCTTGAAAACTGTGAGGCTAGAAATGTACAACTTAATTTGTCTGGGGGCTGTGCAATTGCTGCCAACTTAAAAGCAAGGCTGGCCAAGCATTTTTCTAACCCCGCGGGATCTAACGAAACAGCTGTGGCTATTGGTGGGGATTGGATTCAGACTATAGCAAACACAAGAAGAGAGCGGTCTCTCAGTGAATATCAATTAAGGCCCAAAGTTGCTTGATGAAAGGACAAGAACCGCCTTGGGTGCTCCCGGTGGATCAAACTGCTTTCAAAGCAAGGTGTTGTGATCACGCGGAGATTATTTCCCTAACTTTGTGAGTTACATAGCAGCCGCTGTGGTGTAGTGGTTAGCAGTGGGCGCTTTCATTGCGCAGGGCCTGAGTTCGAGCCCAAAATAAACGTTTTTTCTAATAGCGGTCGCCACACACCAGGCAATAGAAAACCTCCGAAATCTTAAATCCGTAAGAACGGTGCAAATCTAATGATCTTTACACTCGTATTTTAATATTTAATAAAACTTGCGGATAAGTTAACTAAATTCGACTATTCAAACAGGTGGAAATCTTATTCAAAAGTATTTTCAAATTAAAACCTTCTTAAATCTCTTTCGCCAAACACCGAAAATTTGATACATATTTTAATTATCTAATTGCCTTAATTATGGTTGAATTGGATTTTTTAAACAGTTGGAAACCCTACCAAATATATTTCAGAAATAAAGCCTTTAAAACCCATTTCCATTGATACCTGCCATTTAATAATTAATCAAACTTATTAAATAATTGGAATGCCACTTTTTAAGCACGTGGCAACCCTCTTCAAGGATTCTAAATACTCAACCTTAATATTTCTTAACACTCTTTTGCTTGACACATGTATTTTAAAATTTAAATTAATTTGCATATAATTAAAATAAATTCGACTTTTTAAACGGGTGGCAATCCCCTCCAAAAGTAGATTCAAGCTAAAACCTTCTTAAACAACCCTCGTCTGACATTGTGATACATACTCTCCATATATAGTTCCGAAATGAAGCCTTGTTAAACCCATTTCGATTAATACCAAATTTTTTGTTATTATAAACAAACAACCTCAAAAATATTCTTTATGTTAAAACTAAAGATTTCTTAACACTCTTTTATTTAGCAAATTTGGTGGCAGGTGGCAACCCACTTCAAAATATTTACCAATTACATATTACCTTCTTAAACTCTTTTCGTCCGACGTCCATATTTATATTACCTAATTCCTTTAATTCAAATTGAATTAAATTTTTGAAACAGGTGGCACTCCTCCTACCGTAAAGCTGGGAAATAAAGCGTTTTAAAACCATTTTGTAATAGTTGACTTTACCTCTTAGATAATTCCAGCGAACGGTGCGGATCTGACGGCATTGATTATTAAATAATTTGAGTTTAATTGAATAAAAGGTGGCAACTCTTTTCGAAAAAGTCAAACCTTTTTGCAATAGTGCATTTAAATTTTCATAGTGACAAGAAAACTTATGTTTTATGACAGTATTTGATAAAGTCGCTCGGATAGCGGTGGCTTAAAAATTTTGTATCACCTTAGACTTTCTTATAAGTTTGTAAAATTCATTAAAAGTATTTATGGCTAAACAACATCGGCGGTGTGGACTTGAAACGAGGTTCCCGAAAATTTTGAAGCCGAAGGAGTTAAACAAGGGTGTCCGATGTCACCGCTTCTTTTTGCTCTGCTTCTGAATGATTTACAAGAGGCGTTGGGTGAAGGTATTTACATACATTACAAGTATGCAATTTTCGTCTGCTGATGTATGCAGATGATATATTTAGTCATATTAGTAGATGATATTTAAGTATTGTGGACTTTGGTGGAATGTGAAAGTTATATAATATGGTGAAATCTGAAATGATGATCTTCAGAAAGGGAGGCAAGGTGGCTAAAGAGGAAAATTGGTTTTATAAAGAGCTTTCCATAAAAATTAGCTTAGAATTCTCTTGTCTACTTATGTTGCTTACAAAATATGTTGAAAAAAGAAATTTTTCAACCGAAAATAGCCAATCTATTATTATTTGCACTTGCGCTACGTCTGTAAAATTCTGTTCGTATACATATAAAAAAAACGGGG
>NW_016157257.1:421965-423559 GCF_001687245.7 Rhagoletis zephyria | reverse complement strand
TACCAACGAGTAGCGTGTTGCTGCTTCTCTGTTTTAAACGTTCTCTGTCCATACCTTTCTTAATTGAGATCACTAACCTTTCGAAAATTTTTGAAACAGTTAAAGAAATTTCAACTTAAAAGTTAGTACCAAGGCTTATCAAACTGGTATTCGAGCAAAAACAACATTTATGTGTATTTTGTTATTGCTTATCTAAACTGTCAAAAACTATTTTGATTTTGAATAAAAATTAAATTTGAGAAAAAAATTGGTGCGACTTTCGTTCTTAGTAAATTTTGTTTGCTTCTCGAAGCATTGATCCATCATACGCAAGGCCAAGTAATCAGCGTTTGTAATGCAGTGTAATAGCCCTGTTATGCATACCTACTTCTTGTCACATAAGAATCTGTTAAACGGGCTTTGCATGTAAGCGATTACCCAACGCATAGCACTTAACATGTAGAATTCTGTTGGGTTTTGATTTTTACGTAAAAATGGTAAAGCAGTGCAAGTATGCATAACTGGGCTATAAGGCGAACGTTTCAAACGTTGCGTTTCAACCGCTTGTTTTGTATGGGAAAGGTTTCATATGCAAAAAGATTCTGACAATTTATGTTTTTTGTGAGAAGAAATTAAAAATTCTTGACATTTCAGAGAACGAATAATTTGAAAAAAAAAATCAAATCAGCTGCTCTACTGATACTATCTGTTCAATGTGCCTTGGGTAGTACAAAACATTGCAAAGAAGTACATTTGAATGTACTCCGAAGTACGAAGTACGGCGACTCAAAAAGAAGTCCTGTACTTCCGAAAGAAGTACGGTTGGCCACATTATTCATGAGCAGAGGTTGGCACTACCACAAACAAGCGTTAGCTAAAAGTGAGAATGTGTTAATGTGCCTAATTCATTTTGCATGCTGTCGCGTTCTCATCGTTACGCTCTTGCTTGTATACGTACACACGATGATTACGCTCTTTGAGCGTGTGCTCGTTCTCTGCCCATGCCTGTTCATGAGTGAACAGAGAACGTTTAAAACAGAGAAGCAGCAACACGCTACTCGTTGGTATTTTGTAATAGATCAGAAATCGTCTAGAAGCTCACCACGTTAAATTTTTAACATCGATAGCTCTAGAAGCTCACCATTTTTTAACAGCGTGAGCGCAGAGCGGCACAAAATAACAGAATTTGAATAAATTAGCAATTGTGAAATGTTATTTTTGTGCACGTTTATATCTATCAACAAAAATGACTTTTGATAGTTATTTTAATACCACTTTCATTGAATTAAATCGAAAACATTAATTAGTTATTACAAACAATTTCTGGGTAAATTTTGGGAAAACGTTATTTTCATAAAAATTCCAATTAACTAATATAAATTTGCGAAAATTTTGTAAACCATATTTTCGTCAACAATTAGTAAATTCTTCATTGAAAAAATTTTAAACACGCTAAAAGGCAAGCGCATAAAAATGTTTGTAAATACATATACATACCTATGTAGATGCATTTATATGTATGCACTTATGCAAATAAACAAATGCTGCGCGCGGTTAAAATTGTTTCGTTATTTTTTTGTATAAAAATATGGTTCATGCTTTAATCAAAACCACA
>NW_016157257.1:376748-419943 GCF_001687245.7 Rhagoletis zephyria | reverse complement strand
TTTTTTTTTATTAAATCAATGCCGCGAAAAAGAAAATCCAAACCAAAATACTTAACATTGATACAAATTAACAAAATTGTATCTCCGCTCAGCTCTGTTAACTTGCCGCTCAGATCTGTTAATTTTCCGCTCTCAATTTTCGATTCGAGTGGTGAGCTTCTAGAGCGATTTTGGTAGTGTTTGACAATTCACACGGCTATTCGTAATTGCTGCTTCTCTGTTTTAAACGTTCTCTGGAGTGAATGTACATAAATGCTGCGTCAAACATTCGCGGAAAGTTGGTGTGACTGGAGATACTCTTCTATGTGAAGGCACCTTGTTAATTAAATGAGATTTTCACCGCTCATTCGATTCTCATAAATGAGTTGTCAAATGAAAAGGCTTGGCCTCTAGATGCGCAGTAAGGATTTACTTTTTTAATAGGTTTGCCACCTGCGTTTATAATTATGATATTTACACAAGAATGATAGAATACAAGATTGCGCCAATCGAGCTGAGAGCAACTGGCCGTGACGTCAAAATATACCAGAATGAGAGAGCAAGACGAACTCGACAAGAAAAAGAAGAAGCATCGAACAAAAGGCAGTATTGCCAAGTTTTGAATTTGAAAAAGCACCAAATTTTTATTGGTGTATTTTATGGACTTTATATGAATACATAATCTTATTGTAATATGGTAGACAGACGGAGAAAATTAATTTGAATTAATAAGCATAAATGCAAATTAAAATTTTACCCTTACAGACGGCAGTAATGCGAATAAACCAGCCGCAAGATTGTGGGTTCGAGTCCCACGGCCAGTATACTTTTTTATTTCCTTATCATTATTTTTTTTTAAGTTCTATATTTTTTTTAAGTTACTTTCAGTTAGTTTTTGTTGAATTTTTAACAAAATTCATCTCTAAAAATTAAAATTAACTAATAGTAAAATATGAAATGTGATATAAAATAAAGCAAATGAAAATAAAATAAAGTAAAATTAAATATATAAATAAAATAAAAAAAAAATATATAAAATAAATAATAAAAACAAAAAATTTTTCGCAATCGCTCCAATCGAGTATCGAACCTGGCAGCTACAGGCTTGTAGCTCGCAACTCTCACCACTCGGCTACCGCGTACGCGAAACTCGACTGCTTCGTTTGCTTACTTGTACAAAAGACAACAACTGGCCGTTTTTACCAGTGTTGTCATCGAAAATTCCCCGGATCCGTTTGTTCGGCTGCTTATGCTCATTTAAAAGAGGAAAATGCATGAGTTAAAGCAAATTAAGGCTGGTAATGCAAATAATCGAGTCCGTTTGTCTACCGTATAAGGATGCCGATTCAAATTAATAAAAATCCATGTTTCTTGCACAACGGTCGGTTTCTTCTGGCATGATTGAAGGTGCTGCACATATTTTGTTGTCGCTTATGATTGTCACTGTGCCATGATTTTGTTTAAATTTTTGTAAAATTGCTTAGCACACTTACGATTGCTATAAATTTTGCTTCCATTTTTTTAAGATTTTCTAATTTGAAGTNTACCCACTAAATTTGGTGCGAAAAGCATCAAGTTGGCAACAGTGAATGTAAACAAAAGTATATTATGACGTCAGCGATTGGGTGGATGCTGTCAAATCGACGAAGAGAGGGTTAGCGGTCCGCGAATGGCCCGACCTTTATTTTCTGGATCGTGATATTTACACCGTTCTCCCGATTCTCAAAAATGAGGACTCAAATGAAAGAGCTTGGCTTCTAGATATGCAGTAAGGATATATTTTTTTATTATATATTATATTTACACAGTTTTTTCGATTTTCAAAAATGAAGTGTCAAATGAAAGGGCTTGGCCTCTAGATGTACAGTAAGGATATATTTCTTAATAGGGTTTTAATAGGGTCGCTTAGCACTTTCATTTGACACTTTATTTTTTGTCATCCAACGAACCGAAGGTGGCAATCCTATTCAAAAAAATAAAGCCTTACCAAACATCTTGAGGCCAAGCCCTTTCATTTGACACCTCACTTTTTAATATCGGGAGAACGGTGTAAATATCATAATTATAAACGCAGGTGGCAACCCTATTAAAAAAATATATCCTTACTGCACATCCAGAGGCCAGAGCCCTAAGGAAACTTTGTTTGAGGTTTTGGTATTCTAGGAACTAATATCGGGATTTTCGAGACGACTTTCAGAATATTTAGGGATTTTTGAGTCTAGTTGCGGGATTTTTGGCACTTTCGGGATTCTAGGAGTTAATAGCGGGATTTTCGGTAGTATTTCTGGATTCTCGGGGTTTTTAGGACACCTAGACAATTTTTGGATTTTTAGGACTAATTTCAAATTTTTGGGACTTTCAGGATTCTCGGAACTAATATCGGGATTTTCCGGACTAATTTCGGGACTTTTGGAACTTTCGGGAATAATTTGCGATTCTCCAGAGTAATTTCGAAGTTTCTGGGACTCCGGGACTGTTTTTCGATTTTTGGGAGTAAATAATATCGGACTTTTGGGACTATTTCCAGATATTTGGGAATTATTCCAGATTAATGGGGTTTTCGGGATTCATGGAAATAATTGCGGGACTGTTGGGATTTTTTGGGGCTATTTAGGGATTTTGGGACTAATTTTGGATTTCTGGGAATCTCGGGAATATTTCGGGATTATCGGGAGTAATTTAGGTATTTTTGGGACTTTCGGGACTATTTCCAGATTTTTGGGACTTATTTAGTATTTTTGGAAATTTCGGGTCTATTTCCAGATTGTCGGGAGTAATTTCGGGATTTTGGGATTTTCGGGACAGTTTCCAGAATTTTCGGACTTTCAGGACTAATTCGGGATTCTCAGGAATAATTTCGGATTTTCGGGAGTTTTTTTTGGATTTGTGGGACTAATTTAGGAACTATGGGACTTTCGGAACTACTTCAGAATTTTTGGGACTTTCGGGACTATTTCGTAATTCTCGGAACTGATTTCGAGATTCGATTTTCGATTTTTGGGATTTTTGGGGCTTTCGGGATTAAATCGATTTTATGTGACTTCTTTCGGATTTTGGAGATTTTCGGGACCATTTCGGGATTCTCGGATCTTTTAGGACTATTTCAGGTTTTTGCGACTTTCGGGACTATTTCGTAAATCTCGGAACTGATTTCGGGATTTTTGGGACTTATTCAGGGATTTTTGGGTCTTTCGGGAGTATATCGATTTTTTTGGGTTTTGGGACTCCTTTTGGATTTTTGAATCTTTCGGGACCATTTCGGGATTTTCAGGGGTATTTCGGGATTTTCGGTACTAATTTCGGATTTTTAGGACTTTTGGGGCTGTTTCTCCATTTTTGGGATTAGTTTAGGAATTTTGGGACGTTGAGAATTAATTAGGGATTTTTGGGACCTATTTTCGGATTTTTGGGACTTTCGGAACTATTTTGGGATTATCGGAACGAATGTCGGGACTGTTGGGACTTTCGGGGCTATTTAGGGATTTTTGGGACTCTCGAGACTATTTCGGAATTATCGGGAGTAATTTAGGTATTTTTGGGACTAATAACGGATTTTTGAAACTTTCGGGACTATTTCGGGATTATCGGGAGTAATTTCGGTATTTTTGGGACTTTTAGTATTTCGGAAGTTTTGGGACTTTCGGGATTCTCGCAACTGAATTCGGGACTTTTCGGATTTTTGCGACTTCGGGATTACGGGAGTAATTTAGGTATTTTTGGGAATTTCGGGACTATTTACAGAATTTTGGGACTTATTTCGAATTTTTGGAAATTCGGGACTATTTCAGGAATATCGGGAGTGATTTAGGTATTTTTGGGACTCTCGGGACTATTTAGGGAGTCCTGGAACTAATTCCAGGATTTTTGGGACTTTCTGAAACTAATACTGGGGTTTTTAGAACCATTTCGGGATTCGCTGGACTTATATAGGGATTTTTGGGACTAATTTCGGATTTTTAGGACTTACAGGACTATTTCCTACAGTAATCCACACGTATTGGATTTAAAATGTGATTATTTACCCACGTTCAGCCAAATAGATATATTTTCTAAAAGAAAGTTGCTAATCCAAATTAAAAAATTCTTTTATTCATTGAACTTGATCAAAAATACAAATTGCACTGGCTTACAGAAAGTCAAATTTCTTAGAGTAGTTTACTCTAGTTAGCACTCTTTGCTCAAATCGTATTGGACTCAGCCGATTTTGACATGGCAAAGTGGCCATTCCTGCATACGAAAAGATGCGCTCAAGGGGTGCAGATGATGGCAGAGGCGTATTGGTCTTTATAAATAAATTTCTTATCGTAGGGTACGAATTGAGCATAAGTAGGTGCGTTCAGCTATCAGTAAGCTAATTTTTAAGTTCATTTTTCTGCTCTAAATTTCCAAAAATAGCTTCCGCATTATGGCTAGAACTTTGTCCGAAATCAAAAAAGTCATCATCACTCGAAGGATGTCCAGAGTCTGACTTATATTTTGTTTTCGCTTCCAATACCTCCTTTAATACAAGTTTGCATGCTCTGCTTTGTGCTTAATTCGTTTTGTTCGCTTTGTAAATAATCCCGAAAGTCCTAAAAATCCGAAATTAGCTTCAAAAATCCCTAAATAGTCCCGAAAGTCTCAAAAATACCTAAATCACTCCCGATAATCCCGAAAGTTCTAAAAATCCGAAATTAGTCCCAAAATTCTGTAAATATTCACGAAAGTCACGAAAGTTCCAAAAATTCCTAAATTACTCCCGATAATTCCGAAAGTCCCCAAAATCCGAAATTAGTCCCAAAAATTCCTAAATAATCCCGAAAGTCCCAAAAGTCCCGAATTCCGTTCAGAGAATCCGGAAATAGTCCCGAAAGTACCAAAAATTCCGAAATACTCCTAAAAATCCCGACATTACTCCCGATAATCCCAAAAGTTCCAAAATTCCGAAATAAGACCCAAAAATCTGGAAACAGTCTCGAATGTCCCAAAAATACCTAAATTACTCCCGATAATCCCGAAATATTCCCGAGAGTCCCAAAAATTCCTAAGTAGCCCCGAAATAGTCCCGAAAGTCCCAAAAATCATGAAATAGTTCCGAAAGTCCCATAGTTTCTAAATAAGTCCCAAAAATCCCGAATGGTACTCCCGACAATGCGAAATTATTCCTGAGAATCCCCAAATAGTCCCGAAAGTCCCAAAATTCCTTAATTAATCCCAAAAATGGAGAAATAGTCCCGAAAGTCCCAAAAATCGGAAATTAGTCCCAAAAATACCGGAATGGTCCGGAAAGTCTCAAAAATCCAAATGAAGTCCCAAAACCCAAAAAGTTCGATCTACTTCCGAAAGCCCCAAAAATCCCAAAATAAATCCCAAAAATCCCGAAATCGGTTCCGAGAATTACGAAATAGTCTCAAAAGTCCCAAAAGCCTGAAATAGTTCCGAAAGTCCCAAACCTCCTTAATAAGTCCCGAAAATCTCGAAATGGTCCCGAATAAACCAAAAATCCAAAAGTAGTCCCAAAAATCCCGAAATACTCTCGAAAATCCGAAATTATTCCCAAGAATCCGGAAGTAGTCCCGAAAGTCCCAAAAATATCGAACGCATTCCCGATAATCCCTCAATAGTACCGAAAGTCTGAAAAATTCAATGAGTGCCAAAAATCCAAAAATAGTCCCAGAGTCCCTAAAATCACGAAAGTCACAAAAATCCCGAAATTAGTCTCCATAATACGGGTTTTGGTTCCGAGAACCCCGAAAGTCCCAAAAAACCCAAAGCAGTTCCGAAAGTCGCAAAAGTCCGAAATAAGTCCCAAAAATCCGTAAATAGTCCCGACGTAGTCTGGAAAATCCCGATATTAGTCCGAGAATCCCAAAATCTCAAACAACGTTTCCGGGAATCCCTAAAGAATTACGAAATAGCTTCGAAAAACCCGAAATAGTCTTCAAAATTCTGATTTAGTCTGAAGAACCTCTAAAATCCCGAAACAGTTCCCAAATTGAGGTGTAGTGAGTTTGTATGTGGTGAGTTGGTTTGAGGTGAGTTGAAGTGAGTTGTGGTAAAGTAAGTTGAGGTGAGTGTAAGGTGATGTGTTTATTCTCAAAATTTCTCCTAAATTATACAGTATTTAGTTTAAAAGTATTTAGCCATCGACCAAATACCTTGGTACTTTAGTGAAAGTATTTTGCATCCGCAAGGTGCCTGAGTACTTTGGACCAGAGTATTTAGCGCCGGCTAAATACTTTCATTTTTTGTACTTTGGTATCTACCAGCTCCTAAATACTCAAGTTTTTCTTACTTTAATATCTAATAGCTCCTAAATACCTACATATTTTTTACTTGGGTATTTAGCAGCTCCTAAGTACCTAAGTATTGTTTACTTGGGTACTTAGCAGCTCCTAAATATCTAAGTAAATTGTACTTGGGTATTTAGCAGCTCCTAAATACCTAAGTTCTTTTTACTTGAATATTTAGTTATCTTCAAATACTAAGTATTTGTGTATTTAGTACCCAAAGTGGTACTTTAAGTACAAAAGTATCTAGGTGTGTCCATCACTCAAAATTGACCCCATAATAAGCCAGTACTTACCGTTGTTTCTACGACAGAAACCGAATTGGTTACTTACAAAAATGAATCTGTCGATAGGTTTGGAGTTTTGTCTTTGAGACGCCACACTCTTCTTTGCCATCGCTTTATTAGTTCTCGTGCAATAAGCGTTTTCGTGAAGCTCTAAAAATTGCAACTACAACATTTCAGCATAGCCTGCATATCGTAAGTTAAGACGTATTCTAAGTCAAAATATATCCTTACTGCACATCCAGAAGCCAAGGCCTTTCATTTGACACCTCATTTTTGAGAATCGGGAGAACAGTGTAAATATCATAATTTTTAACTCAGGTGGCAACCCTATTAAAAAGATATATCCCATGAACCAAAAAGACAAGATCACGCGGGCAGGAGACTAGCCCGTTAGAATCGCATTTAGGAAAAAAGTTGAACGATTTTGACATTAGCCGTTTGTTTACATTTCTTCGTTGTTTACAATTTGATGGTAGCTTTTTACTGCAATTTTCTTCATTTTCGCTTGTGACAACGTGTGTACACATAAGATAAAGAATAATTTAACACAACGGCACGATTTATAGAAGAATTTGCATAATAAAAATGATTTTTCATGCGTTCAACAATTTCGCGGTTTTCTCCGTTCTCTTCGTTGCTTACTTCTTACAACAAAGATGGCGTCGAGATTTCGGCAGCTAGAAAATAACTTTTTTCGTTCTTTCCTTCCCGCGTGATCTTGTGTCTTTCGTTCATGATATATCCTTACTGCACATCAGGGCTAGAACTTTCCTATGATCGTAGTAGATTTACTACGGTTTTAGAGCAAATTTTAAATTTACTACGCTACTCCGTTTTACCTACGATGTGCTACGTTTTTAATTCTAAAATAATAAAGTACGCCTTTTGCAGTATCTAAACTAAAAAAAGAAAAGCATTAAATATAATTTTTTTTTTAATACAAACACGAATTGATGAATTCAGGTAATTTTTAAGGTATGATATAAATAATATTAGACTAATTTGTATTTTTATGTAGCACATTGTATATCTAAACATAAATATGCCTCTTAAAGGTATTCTTTCTGGGAAACGGCTTAACTTTCGTAATTTCTCCACGATAATAATAGTTGAAACGCCATTTTAAAGATAGTTGTATCCACTTTTTCGACAAGATAAGCAACACTTGCTTGAAATATTTGATGATAACTCTGTCATTAAAAATCCATTTGGTTCCTTACTTTGGCTAAAGAGAGAATGTAGTCTAAGGTTTATAGGGTAAAATTCCAGGGAAACAATTAGAAGATAGCGTAACGCATTTTTCGGCGAATATAAAATATGGATCGGCAGCCATTTTGCATACTTAACTAAAAAAAAATTCTCTTTGGATTATGACGTTCTTCAGTTAACGAGCGATGTTTAGGTCTAATTGCTATGGAGACACACAACATTTATTGTTATTGTCTATAATATTTTATTTAGTTTAATTATAATTTTAATGTTTGATTGAATTTCTCAAAGCTTTTGTAATTCATGATTTTAAGAAAATAAATAAATTATGTAATTATGTGAATTATGTATTTTTTTTAAATACCAGACTAGTCCTCAAACAAAACATACAATATGTTTTGTTATTTATCTTTTTGTCATAATTTTAAGTTGTTTTACCTAATTAAAAAACAAATTTATATTTTTATTTAGTTTCTACTTGAAATTAGCGAACTTTTCTTTTAATATTCAGAGTGCTCGAAAAACCTTAGCTTTTTTGCCCAAAAATCCACATTTAAATTTCCCACAAAAATATTTGAATACATACATAACAAATGTTACCAACTTTTTTCTTACTTAGGGGCGTTAACTTTCTTTCTATGGTTTATGTTTCTATGTTTTTAGCTCTAAAAAATATCACCCAATGAAAAAATGCTACAAAACATACTTCAAGTTTTATAATAAGTAATACAACACAGAAATTTTCCTCCGTGCATTACCACCAACACATTCTCATTTTTGGGTAACATAACTAATAGATTCTCATTTTAGACTTTTCCCTTTTTGGCTAGCACTGATCTAGAGGCCAAGCCCTTTCATTGGCAATTCATTTTTGAAAATCGAAAGAACGGTGTAAATATCATAATTTTAAACGCAGGTGGCACCACTATCAAAAAAATATATCCTTACTGTACATCTAGAGGGCAAGCCCTTTCATTCGACACCTCATTTTTGAAAATCTAAATAACGGTGTAAGTATCATAATTTTAAACGCAGGTGGCAACCCTATTAAAAAAATTATCCTTACTGCACATCCAGAGGCCATGCCCTTGAATATGACACCTCATTTTTGAAAATCGGGAGAACGGTGTTAATATTATAATTTTAAACGCAGGTGGCAACCCTATTAAAAAAATATATCCTTACTGCACATCTAGAGGCCAAGCCTTTTCATTTGACACCTCATTTTTTAAAATCGAATAAACGGTGCAAATCTTATGCAATTAACAAAATTGCCTTCACATAGAATAGTATCTCCAGCCACTAGTGCTGCAAAAACATCGATGCTTGAAACTATCGATTTTTCGATGTTTTTGCCAATAATACATCGATAGTATGGATACTATCGTGTTTTCTTGGGAACTATAACTTTTTCTTCAGAGTTGAAATCCTGATCAATTAACATACACTATTTTGTAACAAATTACTTTTATTATTTTAAAATTATCCATTCATTAATTTAATGTTTAATTTGACTTATATTTAAGGTCACATTGAATATTCCAAGTTATTAATTAAGTAAATGAAAAATGAAAAATGAAAAATAAAAAATAATATAAAAATATTCATAAAGCAACAACACTATTAATATGTGTTATAATCAGTGTTGCGGCGCCGTCTCAAGAAAATGTATCACTGACCAAGCCAAAAATGTATCCAAATGTATCCAATTTTCTTTTTTTACATATACATCCCATAATTTGTAAGAAAACCAAACATTTTCATGAAAAAGACATAATTTAATCCATCCTAAGGACTTGGAATACATGTACATAAAATCAAACATTTGTAATTTCAATTTATAAAGTATATTTTTTGTGCATAAGTATTTTGCAAAGCAAGTATAATAAATAGCATGTACACTCTAAAAAGAGCATGTAAAACTACTACTGAAAAGTATCTATTTTTCAACAAGAATCTGTATACGTATAAGATGTTCAGTACTTGATTTTGAACTTGAGATCTTTAAAATATACACATAAATACACATATANTTCCGTTCTTAATCTCTTTGACCAACATTCTGTTACGCAGAGGGTCAAATGACCAGCGTATTTCTTTGGCTCAGTTGTATTTCTTTGGTATATTTTTTACTACTTTTTACATTTGTGTTAGAAATGACGAAAAAAATAAGAAACGGTATATGTATGTGTATAAAAACATGTTAAAATCAAACAAAACAAGCATTAATTTTATTAAACATATGTACTACTTTGTATACATTTGCAGCAAAATGATACCATTCTGCTACTAAAAGGAGTAATAGTATGAAAAATATTCCATTTCGCTCGTAAAAGGAACAAATACCAAATTGTATTCACAAGCCAACCCTCTTTTGATCAGTGATTCGGTCTCAGCCGGCTGTCAAATTTGAACCGATTGGTCATGCGGTTCAGTTCTCTCGCTCGCTCGCAATTTTTTCGTTGTGCAGTGAAAGCAACAAAAATTCGTGACCAGGGATCATATGATCGTCTGCGTAACATCGCCCCAACAGATAAACTTTCTAATGATGACATATCTTCTAAAAACATCGATAGTTAAAAAGACATCGATGTTTTCAAAAAAATATTAAAACATCGATAATATCGATAGTGCTCCGATGTTGTTGCAGCTCTACACAGCATTTACATTCACTTATGAACGAGAACGACAGCAGTGAACCTTCGCGAAGGCATCGCTGCCACATATGTATAGCTACAGCAGTGGTGTACACGAGAGTCTCCGGGAGCTACTCGGCTTTCACATACAAGCAGTGTTGCCGCGAAACATTTTTAGTAGTAGCTAAATTGCAGCTAAAAAAGGGCTAAAAAAGAGCTAAAAATCGGCATTGTGGCTAAAAATGGTAGCAAAATTTTTTTACCTACATCTTATATATAAAAATAAGTGCACGTTTTAGGTGTGACCTCATAACTTGAAAACAGCTCGACCGAATTCAACCAAATTTATGTGGCGTATTCGATTTATCATGCAGATGGTTTATGCGAAGTTTTCCCGAATTCGGAAGAGAGGACGTGGCACCACCCATCCTAACTAGAATATAAAAATAAGTGAACGTTTTTGGTGTGACAATATAACTTAAGAACGGCTTCACCGAATTCAACCAAATTTATGCGGCATATTCGGGCCATCATGCAGATATTTTATGTGGAGTTTTCCCAAATTTGGAAAAGGGGCGTGGCATATGTATGTATCTTATGTATACAAATAAGTACACGTTTTTGGTGTGAGCTTATAACTTGAGAACGGCTTCACCGAATTCAACCAAATTTATACGGCATATTCAGGCTATCATGCAGATGGTTTATGTGAAGTTTGCCCGAATTCGTAAAAATGGGTGTGGCACCTTCCATACTAACTAAAATTTTTTTGTTGTATATCTCTTGAAATATTTGTGGTAGAGTACTGGAAGTTGGTATAGAGGTATAACAAATAATTCCATACTCATGGATAAAAATGGGCAGTATTGGAAAAGAGGGCGTGGCACCTCACATCTTATATATAAAGAATAAGTGCAAGATTTCAACCAAATTTATACGGCATAGTCGGGCTATTATGCAGATGGTTTGTGTGAATTGGTAGCTATACGTGGCCTGTCCAAGAGTTGGCATTCAAAATGGTTTATTTATTCATACCCAAGATGGAAAAACAAAAAATGTTGTATATCCAAATCTGTTGGATTAAGTTTTAAAATAAAGAATCAAACATTTTGAAATAAAACAAATTATAAATTTTCATATAGAAAAATTCCAGGACTTTTCCTTCGTTTTTCAATATTTGGTGTAGAAAAGCACACTGGGGTACTGCTAGTATAAATATGTAAGTATACACGCAAACATTTTCTATAATTACTGCTATAGAAAAACAATGAACTCTGAAAAGAATTACTATTTTATTCAACAAAAAAACTTTTTGTGTAACATAGAAAGCATATTAAGGGCCACCAACTTACCTAACTTACAAAGTATAGTTAAATCGTTAACGGATAAGATAACGGCCCTGAAACGTAAGGAACATACATAGAAATATGTTTACTTGCCTTAAAGGAAAGGCGTTCGCTTTATGAGCGAAGAGTTAAATTCATGAAAATCATAAAAAAAATTTGAATGTCAATGATGAATAAATTTTGAAAAGGGCTAAAAAAAGGGCTAGGGGCAATTTCAAATTTTTGTGGCCAAAAAAAGAATTTGGTAGCCAAATTTAGCCACCAAAGGGCTAAAACGGCAACACTGCTTACAAGTCGTGTGTGCGCAGCAGTGGCCTGCACGATTATGCAGTATCGTACGAGTACGTTATTAACTAATACGACGTTTCCACGCCTCGTAATCATGAACCAACTAAAAGCTCAGTTAGTCTAGACTTAATTTCCGTAACGTAACTTAACTAAATATTTCGGCCAACCTGTTATATGAGAAACTGTGTTGGCGGTTAGTTAAAACTTAACTTAGCGTAAGAAACTTAAGAACCTGTAGATTTTAGGTTCTTAAGTTACGGTCTTACGGAAATTGAGAGCGGTGAGAGAATCAGGCTTGCCAGACTCTCGTTTTTGTATTTCTTAAAAATAAATGAAAGCAAACATTGTTGTTTGCATGAATTTTTTTGATGTGGCATTTAAGGCGGCGAACTGTTAAACAGCTGAAAAAGAAAATACAAAAACAAAATATTTCCGCTCTTGGCTTAAGTTGACGTGTTGAGTAATCATTGATGATTTCTTACGGTAAGTTAAATTAAGTTAAGTCTAGACTAACTGAGCTTTAACAAGATCACCCAGCACGGCAACCGTGTATTTGTAATTGCATTTGAGAAAAAAAATAATGGTTGATGACGTCATTTTTTAATCGGTTCTTTCATTCACACACAGGTTTCATTCCGTTTTATTCATATGGCGGCGAAAAAATGACGTCACTGCAAAAAAATTTATTTTTTCTCGCACGCCGTGTTGGGTGATCTTTATTCGTTCGTTCATGCCTCGTAATTCGCTCTCTCATTCGTAATTCGCTCTCCCATCCGTCATTCGCCATCCAATTACCCTTCGAATTACGTAATTCGCCATACAAAATTTTGAGAGCGAATTACCTCATTTGTAGGAATCGAATGAATACATCGGAAATATATCGAAGTTTTCACCGGTCTTGTCCCATTTGCTGGCACGTTTTCTAGTTGCTGGAAAATTAAGTAATAAAATATTCTCTACGTAAATTAAAATCATTGATGATAACTTAAATTTTTGCTCCATCTTCTATATATTTGCAGTATACAAAAATAATAATAAGTAGCGAAGAACAAGAATAAGTTGACCTGCCAAACGAATCACCACACGACACGACATTAAGGTTTTATCTACATACATAATCTAAACGCCTTGTCGACGGCGACACGGTTTTGTTGAACGCAGCAGCGACACATGAATTTCTTTGAGTTTGACAAAAAAGAGGAAGACTCTTATCTGTCGCTAGAAAAATAGAAATAGATCCAATCTGGCCACAGCTACATTTTTGGCTAGTCGCAGTGTTGCCATGTCGTTGACAGCTGTGGCAGAGAACGTTTAAAACAGAGAAGCAGCAACACGCTACTAGTTGGTATTTTGTAATAGATCAGAAATCGTCTAGAAGCTCACCACGTTAAATTTTTAACATCGATAGCTCTAGAAGCTCACCATTTTTTAACAGCGTGAGCGCAGAGCGGCACAAAATAACAGAATTTGAATAAATTAGCAATTGTGAAATGTTATTTTTGTGCACGTTTATATCTATCAACANCGTTTTGGAGTTAAAGCATTCCCTGGCATATGTTTTAGTAAATTAATTTTCATTAATTTAACCAAGAATTTTAATCTTTTTTTTTATTAAATCAATGCCGCGAAAAAGAAAATCCAAACCAAAATACTTAACATTGATACAAATTAACAAAATTGTATCTCCGCTCAGCTCTGTTAACTTGCCGCTCAGATCTGTTAATTTTCCGCTCTCAATTTTCGATTCGAGTGGTGAGCTTCTAGAGCGATTTTGGTAGTGTTTGACAATTCACACGGCTATTCGTAATTGCTGCTTCTCTGTTTTAAACGTTCTCTGGCTGTGGTCCGTAGCCCGTCGTTTCCAATGTGTTCCAAGCTTTACTCGGCATCGCCGCATCGTCCCAGCGTACGATTACTAACAGCATCGTCGATTAGTAACAGCACAGCAGAGTAATAATTCTGCTAATAAATTGGCAGCGTCTGTCAGCATCATTTGTTATTCTACGTCCCGCTGAATTTTTTTAATAATTTATTAAAGCAATCGTATCTTTAAAATTACAAGGTCCTTTCAAAAAAACCTGACATAAGAGAGGAAATCTACAAACGCAGTTTTACTATAGTTTCGTTAGTACATATTTTGATTGCTACCATTTATATCAATTCTTTTTTGTACCGTTTGATATTCATCAAAATGATAAACCTCTATGTAAAGTGGGGAATTTATAAAAAAAAATTATCTAAAATAACTTACTCGATTTAAAAAAGCTAAGAAAATAGTTAATAGCTAAACGCTAATTTCTATAGCTAAACATCGAAAATAATACCTACACTAGTAATTTTCACCAAAAAAAAAACCGACTTCAATTCTCATATAAAAAAAATATATACATATATATATATATTTCATGATCCAGTGATCGGATCTAAACCAGATTAGTACGGGAGACATTACCTTTCCGATGCAAAAAGAATTGTCGAAATCGGTTGACGTGGTCCAACGGTAACATGCGGTAACATTCATGCAAAAAAAAATATTCCGACGAACTGATAACCTCCTCCTTTTTTGGAAGTCGATTAAAAATAGGTCAACTCATGAACGAAAGACACAAGATCACGCGGGAAGGAAAGAACGAAAAAAGTTATTTTCTAGCTGCCGAAATCTCGACGTCATCTTTGTTGTAAGAAATAAACAACGAAGAGAACGGAGAAAACCGCGAAATTGTTGAACGCATGAAAAATCATTTTTATTATGCAAACTCTTCTATAAATCATGCCGTTGTGTTAAATTACTCTTTATCTTATGTGTACACACGTTGTCACAAGCGAAAATGAAGAAAATTGCAGTAAAAAGCCACCACCAAATTGTAAACAAACGGCTATTGTCAAAATCGTTCAACTTTTTTCCTAAATGCGATTCTGACGGGCTAGTCTCCTGCCCGCGTGATCTTGTCTTTTTGGTTCATGAGGTCAACTGATGCTGGGCACACGAAGGCAGTGCCATTTTGTCGTGGGATCACTGCGTCACGCTCATGGTTGCCCCATTTTATAAATGTAGTAATAGTGGATATTTTTCGTGCATGGCTTTTTGGCCTCTTTTGCTTATACATACGTATAGTGAAGCAATGGATGTTAGAACTTCTTAGTAACTAATAACTATTAGTTTAGGGGAAATTTTCCATATACAACATTTTATGCTTGTAAAAATTTAAAAAATTTTGACTGGTATAATTCATTTGTTTAATACTTGGGTACCATTTAATTAGTATAAAATCTTTCCATGTTTAGATTCTATTATTTTCATAAAAATGTGATTACACATAAATAGGTATATAATTCAAAAAAATAGATTACAGCATAAACATTACATTATTAACATTATTTTTGGGTATAAATTGTTGGAATTGCGCCTGCTAGTAAACCCTTGTGCACAAGTGCGCTCGGGTATAAAATCAAATCAACTACGGGAATTTAGTTGTTCCCGATTTTAAGAGTGATTTACTCCTAAATCGTACACACTCGCTTTGTAACGGGTGATTTTTTTGAGGTTAGGATTTTCATGCATTAGTATTTGACAGATCACGTGGGATTTCAGACATGGTGTCAAAGAGAAAGATGCTCAGTATGCTTTGACATTTCATCATGAATAGACTTACTAACGAGCAACGCTTGCAAATCATTGAATTTTATTACCAAAATCAGTGTTCGGTTCGNATTGGACTTTCCGAATGGACCACCTAAGACGCAGCCGCGGTCAACATTTAAATGAAATTATCTTCAAAAAGTAAATGTCATGGACCAATCTAACGTTTCAAATAAAGAACCGATGAGATTTTATGCGTTTTTTTTTAAAAAAAAGTTATCAAGCTCTTAAAAAATCACCCGTTATATGTACGTACATGCAATGTTTGCACTGTTTCTGTTCACCCCTCAACGATTTCATAAAAAACGGAATGTTACTAACATGTTACTATCTTGACGATGCCAACGATGCGGCGATTCTGCGATGCTAAATTTACAGTTAAGTAGCGTGTACTCGCCGCATCGGCATCGCCTATTATTAACATTTTACGTTTAATGTAATCGTGCAGCGCTCTGGTGCGCAGCTATAAACTGTTGCGACGCTAGCTGCGAATTAGTTTGCGCTTCCCAGTAGAAATTTGATGAATACGACATCGCTGTTGGTGGCATGAGCTTGCTGCTGTGTATTTAAAAGTATGTTCACATATTAATTAGTCTGTTCCTTTGAACTTCGGACTAAAACCTGTGGAACTGCCAAACTACAACTTTACTCTCTCAAGTGAGAGTAAAAAGAGAGCAGATGCAGAAGTGCACGGGAACGCAAAAATATCACTAACTAATTATTAAAATCTATACATATTCAAATATTTCGTTGTTTACTTCAATATTTTTACAAATACAAGGTTTTTTGCTTTCACGGCTTTCTGTTTTTGTTTGCACATGCAAATCAGCTGATTTTTTGACACTTTTCATAAACTTATAGGAAAAAAACTCCGGACTAAATCCTGTAACTTCTGACTAGGAACAGTTGTTCAGTTACTTTCTCAAAAGTGTTCCCACTTACAGGTTTTATGTCAATAGGAACGACTTCCTATAAGTTCTGACTAAATCCTGTAAACCGGACTGCAATTGGAACAGACTAAATATTATCTCAATCAAAGCTCACCCTGTTTACACAGGCAAATCTCAGATTATTAGCCGTGCTTGTTATTCTCACATCTCAAGGAAAAGTTATGTTTCTTCACTGTGCCACCGCGATCACGCTCTCTGCTTCGCTTTCTGCTATAATAAGCAACATAAATATATTTTAACTTAACATTTTATTAAAAATACCTTTACAAACCTCTTTTCCTTGCTAGCGTCCATTTTTGTTTACTTTTACATTGGGCATTTCTCCTCTTTTTCGCAAAAACAATTGATAAAACTAGGATGGACACCGAAAAGTCATCGGTTAAATCTGAGATTATTTTATAATGAGGATATTCTACTTATATATGAACCTAGTATAACACGTGTGGTTTATCAGAGCGTATGCATACTCTAACCGTACACTTGTACTACTACTGTTTGCATATGGCTGTATTAACTCTTTCCCTGCATTTGTACAATATATTGTACATTTAATTTTTTGTAACATTGGAAGCGTGCTACTAGTAATCTTATTAATATTTTTGAAAATAAATTAAACTTTATGAAGTTTTGGAATGTCCCGAATCGAAAACGTTTCAAAAATATTTTTAGAATTTAATTTAAAAATAGACCATTTTATGAAATTCCAGTGACACGGTAATTTACTGTACAAAAAATACGTAAAAGTCAAGTAAAATCGCTAATAAAATAACATAGTATGGAAATATAAAAAGCATTTCATCATATAAAAATGCTAAAATTAAACTATCATGATTTAAAATATTTTTCCCCGAGTGTTCAAAAATAAATTTACAATATATTGTACATTTACTCTGAAAGGTTGTAAGTGTCTTGTACAATATATTATACAAACGTCCGCAAAGGCTGCAGTTGAACAGGCAATTAGGGTGGTTTTTGCCGTGGTTTTGAAGAGCTTGTGCGCTGTTGTTGCAGTAATGGGTAGGTGTTTGATTTCTTGATCTACAGAAAAACCGGGAAGGTTTATTAAAACGGGTTATTTGTATTTTATATTGTAATTGTATCTGAAATTTTTCAAAATTTCTCTATATAATTCTCTTCCCATGGAGAATTTTTAAAAAATTTTAAGGAAAATCTTAGCTAAAGATATTTAAAAAGATATAAAATATTCATTCCAACATATCTGCAGTAAAATCAATTATTTTGTATATAAATAAGTTAATTTTCAATTAAATAAAAGTTTTATTCCGCCAAACTTAGTGAAATGTTTATTGAGTTTTCTTGAGTGCTTTTACTCCTTTGCGGACTTTTGTACAATATATTGCACAAATTTGAGGTAGCCCTAATAGCTACCCAAAACAACTTTTGAATATTTTTTCTTTACTTTTGGTATTATGAGGCTCTATGAGCCTTGTAATTAAGAGCACATGTTTTTATATTCATCAGGGACGGATTTGACCGGAAAGGGTTAATGTTTCAAATATACAAAAATGCATTAATGGGAAAGTCTTAAAGCATTATTACAAGATACATATGTGTCCCCATATGTAAATGCTACTTTTCTGATACATTTTAATATACGGGGACATACAAAAAAGTAGCATTTATATATGCAAATGCATATCTTGTAAAAGCCCGCTAGTGCTGAAAATAATATCACACAACACGTCCGTTCACTAAAATTTTTGTACAAGACTGAAAATATTACCAAAACTCCACTTCAAATTTATTAAGAAGTGTTCTTAAAACAACAACAACGTACGTTCGCTTGCAATTCGCTCGAATTTGAATTTATTTGTGGAAATTCATGACTACGCATGAATTGTTCACACTAATTCACTCATACATACTACGTTTATGCGTAGGCTAATTCATTTCATGAATTTAGGTTAAAANCTATATAATTCTCTTCCCATGGAGAATTTTTAAAAAATTTTAAGGAAAATCTTAGCTAAAGATATTTAAAAAGATATAAAATATTCATTCCAACATATCTGCAGTAAAATCAATTATTTTGTATATAAATAAGTTAATTTTCAATTAAATAAAAGTTTTATTCCGCCAAACTTAGTGAAATGTTTATTGAGTTTTCTTGAGTGCTTTTACTCCTTTGCGGACTTTTGTACAATATATTGCACAAATTTGAGGTAGCCCTAATAGCTACCCAAAACAACTTTTGAATATTTTTTCTTTACTTTTGGTATTATGAGGCTCTATGAGCCTTGTAATTAAGAGCACATGTTTTTATATTCATCAGGGACGGATTTGACCGGAAAGGGTTAATGTTTCAAATATACAAAAATGCATTAATGGGAAAGTCTTAAAGCATTATTACAAGATACATATGTGTCCCCATATGTAAATGCTACTTTTCTGATACATTTTAATATACGGGGACATACAAAAAAGTAGCATTTATATATGCAAATGCATATCTTGTAAAAGCCCGCTAGTGCTGAAAATAATATCACACAACACGTCCGTTCACTAAAATTTTTGTACAAGACTGAAAATATTACCAAAACTCCACTTCAAATTTATTAAGAAGTGTTCTTAAAACAACAACAACGTACGTTCGCTTGCAATTCGCTCGAATTTGAATTTATTTGTGGAAATTCATGACTACGCATGAATTGTTCACACTAATTCACTCATACATACTACGTTTATGCGTAGGCTAATTCATTTCATGAATTTAGGTTAAAATTGGCTGCATAAACACCATTTCATGAATTCAGCTATACACGAAAGTTAACCATGAATTCGGCATCATTTCATGAAATCGTGAAGTGCAAGTCCGGCAAAGCCACGTTTCACAAACAGCTGTTTACTGGTGTTATGATATTTTTAAATTAAAAAGCATGAGTGGCATAACCAGGATTTAAAAAACTGGAAAAGTTATGTGCCATCGTTTAAATATAAAATAAATTCAAATAGAATAAACTGAAATATATTATAACCAATTTAAATATAATATGGTTCATTGCCTGGTACCAACGACTTTTGCAAATTCAAAAGGAGGCCAAAAAATTAACAACCCTACTGTTTCTCGCCAGTGCGTTGCCACTCTTTCAAGGCACTTTATTTCATGAATTCGCGGACTATGCATAAACGGGACCATTTTTGAATTCATGAAATGAAGGGTTCATGAATTCTCTCGCATAAACGTAAACAGCATGCATACTTCATGAATGCATACACACGATTTCTACTGGGTTGCTATTGTACACATACTAGGGATGCCAAAATATCAGGAAAATTGGGATCCCGGGCTTTCGGGATATTTTTTAGGTAATCCCAGGATCCCGGGTTTTATCCCGGGATTCAAATTGAGTCATAAATTATATGAATGTGAATAAAAATTCAATATCTGAAAGCATTTAAACATACCTTTAAATAAAACTATTTACAATTTACGATAAACTGATTGTAAAACTCTTATTTCGCTGGCTTAGAGTGAAAAGTTGCTAACTCTACTTTTAATGAAAAATCATATTTTGATATAGGAGGCTAGATAAATTAAAATTGCATCGTTCGAAAAGGGTAAAGGTCCTTGTTTTATGTTTTCTCGTTTATATTCAATGAAAGGAAAATTTGCTAAGACCAAAAAAAGCTCCGAAAATTCGATAAGGCCAAAAAAGTTCGAAATCTTTTAATAAATATCGAATCCCTCCGATTCGTATGGAGTTTTGCTTTGCTTTAAACAGGAAAAATTTTGTATTTAAAGTTTTGCGAAATACTTGAAGAAAATGGCTATACGAAATTTTTTAATCTCCTGTACAATTTTTAAATTGGGACTTAGCAACTTTGCACTCTACGCTAGCGATATTTATTAAATCAGACAAATTTTAAAGTAAAACATTTTTTTAATTGTTTTAAAAAAACCATGTGATTGAGGTACGTATATATCACAAATAATAATGTAAATACCAGGTACTTTTGAGAGTGACGATTAATAAAAAAAAAACATAAAACAAAAATACACATAAACAATTTCTCTAAACATGTTTATTCTACTCTATAAAGAAATGGCGAATTGAGAATTTTTTGTCATTTTTTCGCAATTTACTAGAAATTTTGAGGGTGTACAAGTCAAACGGATCTCAGAATCGGATTCAGCGGGTCGAAATACATGTTGGTAGTTGGGTCAGGTTAAAACCACACACCCCTTTTTTTGCCGGTGTTGTTATTATTGCACTTAAATTGTTTTCGTAAGAGCAGCAAAGCATTCAAAGCGAAGTCTTCTAAGCTTGATCTGCAGTTTTTACATACAAAACCTACTGATGAAAAACATATTTCGCATCAACACTTTTAGGCTGAAATGTCAAAAGGTAGACATAATCCATTTGAAGATAATGACCCCTATCTCCTCCATTACAAAATATTTGAACTTCTTTTACCAGCACGTCGGTCAAATTATAAGTTTTTCGATTTGAGGAAGTTTGAGTAGATTGATCTAAAAAATTATCTAACTTTTCCTTAAAACTCTCTGTTTCGTTTACATTAGCGACGCTATGAGTAAATTCATTGAAATCTTCTTCAAAAAAGGCTCAGACTGCAACTGCAGTCAAAACGGCATTTTACAAAAATCATACTTAAAAATTCATAAACAAATTCTTACTATCAATTCGATATTTCAAAATTTTCGGGATCCCGGGATTAATGCAAGCAAATCCCGGGCTTTCCGGGACGTCAAAAATACCGGCATCCCTAACGCATACTAAGCCAAAAATGTTCCGCTGTTATGAGTAGTTCTGTCGACGCTGTGCACCTCTGACCCAGTAGAAATCTGTTGTATGCATTCATGAGGTATGCAAATTATAGTACAAACACAGTAAAAAAATATGTTTTGATCCGCGGCCTCGCGGATTAATTAAAACACGAATTGAGTTAGTGAAAAACTTGGAAAAAGACTGCTCTTTATTTTCAATCTTAGCTTATTTATAGCATTTACAATATTTACTTAACAATTAATTTCACCCTAAGGCGTTGGCATTGCATCATGCTATGATGAAATGCAACTGTCTTGGAAAAAGAAGTTATTTGACACTCTTGAATGGAATTTTCCATTCAGAGCGGAAAAAATATATCAAATTTAAATNGAAAAACTTGGAAAAAGACTGCTCTTTATTTTCAATCTTAGCTTATTTATAGCATTTACAATATTTACTTAACAATTAATTTCACCCTAAGGCGTTGGCATTGCATCATGCTATGATGAAATGCAACTGTCTTGGAAAAAGAAGTTATTTGACACTCTTGAATGGAATTTTCCATTCAGAGCGGAAAAAATATATCAAATTTAAATTTTTGACAAAGAAATCAAATGAGTCATCAATTATGCAGCTGCTGAATTGCTGAGTTTGCAAAATGGCATTATGAATCCGCAAGATACAAATTAAGAAGAAATATTGTTTATATTTACTACTGTGCCGCTATGTGTGGTCTGCCGTTAACTCTCCCCTCTCTAAGATGAATCGTCCCCGATTCTTCATTATTTTCTGTTAATTTTTCTATTTGGTTCAATATAACTTTGTATGTATTTTCTTGAATTTCTATATTTTCGTTTTGATTGGCAGTTTTATGCGGTTTTTAGAATTTAATGTAAATGTAAATTACCAAAATTATGCACAAAATTATGACAATATACAAAATAGATAAATGAGTTTTGACATTGGGTACGTTCAGAAGGGGCAGAAGTTGAGCGCAACCGTTGCTAAAAAAATCAGTGATCGTAATGCGTCTACTGAACGGTTTGATACATTAGCTGTCAAATTCAAAACACACAACATGTTGTCTCAAATGATCATAAAAATATTACGATCATCTAACACGCAACTGTTCAGTTGATCAGAAGTATAAAGCAACGCGTTCAGAAGGTGCAATAGCAACAGTTACTGCGCTGTTGCGCCTTCTGAACGTGCCCATTTTTATCTTCTTCGCCTAATATATTTATATTTTCCAATTTGAGTTGTTTTGGTTATTTCTATATATTCCAAAATTTCAAAGTTATTTACATAATCATTTTTTAAATAATTCCAAATCTCTGCTTCAATATATTTTTATTTATTACAGTATTATTTTTACAGTATTATTTTCAAATGTTACTAAATATGTTCCTGATAAAGTTTGATTTTCTACAATATTTTCTCCTGAAATCAATATTGCTCCTTGTTTTTTATTTAAAATTTCTGATAAACATTTACTTTGCTTGTTCAGTTTTTAGTATGTATTTAAAATTTCTGTTTTACAATCTTTTACATTAAGGAACTTATTGTTACAATTGGTTATATTTTTATCAATAATAAGCTTACCAACTAATTGTGCAATAGCTCTAACTTCGTAATATTTACATGCTAACTTAATTTTTGGATATTTTATATAATTTTTTTGGGCTATTTTAAATTTCGAAATATCCATTAAGTCTGTGATGGTCATTGTACCGTGCTGGTAATATGTTATATTTTTTAATTCGTCAAAGTGTAAAATAGTAGGGTTCAAAATTCCTACTTTACCAAAAGTTATTGTATTTATCATGTTTTGTAGTTCATGTATAATATATTGATTTCTTTTCCTTCTTAATGTTTTAGTTATTGTGTTTCCTTTAATATTCTTTACTGTATCAGTTAATTCCGTTATAATTTTAAAAATTTCTGAATTTGTTGTAAACTGTTTATTGTTATTTGAAACTAGCTCAACTAATTTATCATTAATTCTTATAAAATCGTCATGGTCTGGGGTACCTGCTATCCACTTCCAAAGTGTTCCTAGTTCATTAATACCTCTCTTTTGGCTGATAGGTTTTTGTTTTAGTTGACCTAATGANTGAATTGCTGAGTTTGCAAAATGGCATTATGAATCCGCAAGATACAAATTAAGAAGAAATATTGTTTATATTTACTACTGTGCCGCTATGTGTGGTCTGCCGTTAACTCTCCCCTCTCTAAGATGAATCGTCCCCGATTCTTCATTATTTTCTGTTAATTTTTCTATTTGGTTCAATATAACTTTGTATGTATTTTCTTGAATTTCTATATTTTCGTTTTGATTGGCAGTTTTATGCGGTTTTTAGAATTTAATGTAAATGTAAATTACCAAAATTATGCACAAAATTATGACAATATACAAAATAGATAAATGAGTTTTGACATTGGGTACGTTCAGAAGGGGCAGAAGTTGAGCGCAACCGTTGCTAAAAAAATCAGTGATCGTAATGCGTCTACTGAACGGTTTGATACATTAGCTGTCAAATTCAAAACACACAACATGTTGTCTCAAATGATCATAAAAATATTACGATCATCTAACACGCAACTGTTCAGTTGATCAGAAGTATAAAGCAACGCGTTCAGAAGGTGCAATAGCAACAGTTACTGCGCTGTTGCGCCTTCTGAACGTGCCCATTTTTATCTTCTTCGCCTAATATATTTATATTTTCCAATTTGAGTTGTTTTGGTTATTTCTATATATTCCAAAATTTCAAAGTTATTTACATAATCATTTTTTAAATAATTCCAAATCTCTGCTTCAATATATTTTTATTTATTACAGTATTATTTTTACAGTATTATTTTCAAATGTTACTAAATATGTTCCTGATAAAGTTTGATTTTCTACAATATTTTCTCCTGAAATCAATATTGCTCCTTGTTTTTTATTTAAAATTTCTGATAAACATTTACTTTGCTTGTTCAGTTTTTAGTATGTATTTAAAATTTCTGTTTTACAATCTTTTACATTAAGGAACTTATTGTTACAATTGGTTATATTTTTATCAATAATAAGCTTACCAACTAATTGTGCAATAGCTCTAACTTCGTAATATTTACATGCTAACTTAATTTTTGGATATTTTATATAATTTTTTTGGGCTATTTTAAATTTCGAAATATCCATTAAGTCTGTGATGGTCATTGTACCGTGCTGGTAATATGTTATATTTTTTAATTCGTCAAAGTGTAAAATAGTAGGGTTCAAAATTCCTACTTTACCAAAAGTTATTGTATTTATCATGTTTTGTAGTTCATGTATAATATATTGATTTCTTTTCCTTCTTAATGTTTTAGTTATTGTGTTTCCTTTAATATTCTTTACTGTATCAGTTAATTCCGTTATAATTTTAAAAATTTCTGAATTTGTTGTAAACTGTTTATTGTTATTTGAAACTAGCTCAACTAATTTATCATTAATTCTTATAAAATCGTCATGGTCTGTGGTACCTGCTATCCACTTCCAAAGTGTTCCTAGTTCATTAATACCTCTCTTTTGGCTGATAGGTTTTTGTTTTAGTTGACCTAATGATGTTTCAATTACCAAAATTTCCGATTCAGTTTCTGAATTTCTGATTTCTAGCTAATTATTTTTGTTATTATTTTCGTCATAATGAACATTGTTATAAAAATTTAGTTTTCCTGTTCTATAATATTTCAAAATATGTTAAGTTAGTGATGTGAAAAATATCTCCATAGTTGTCGTAAATAGAGACATCTCCATTTTCAATTAATATGTAATCTTGTCGAGTGTAATCTACAATGTCAGCTGTCAATAAGCCGATTAAGTTTGTAATTACGAATATTATCATGTTGAAAACCTATAAGCAATTAGGATTATATTATATTATCTTTATGTATAATTCTATCTCTATTATTAATTATTATCTTATTTCCTAGATTTTCCTTTACTTGTTATCTCTTATATCTAGGTTTTAGTTTGTTTCTTTCCCCTATAATTTTTTCATAAACAATTTCTCCTGGTTGGAATTGTTTTTCTATTCTATTCTTATTATGAGTCGCATGCATTTTGTCCTGCGCCTGTTTGAGAATATCAGGTAAATTTTCATGATTTATTTTATTGTGAATGACATCTTTTGGCTTCAATTTTGTCACTGAATGTATTTTCAAATTATACTGTTGACTTGCTCTAAAAATTGCTTCTAAATCGTTGACTATATTATATTCTTCCTTTATGCATCTATCGATTCTTATTATTGTAGAACAAACTCTTTCTATCTGTCCACTAGTAGTACTGTGACGTGGATCACAAAAATAAATTTCCACATTTAATCTTTGCATTAATTATTGTGGGGTGTTGTGAAACTTGGTTCATTATCTAACGTTATGCGTTTCACATCTGGGAAAGCTTGAAGCAATTCCAAAACTTTTTCCTCGATATTTGATTTATCTTCAATATTTTTTAGTATTAAAAATTTTGAGTACGCGTCTATACACGTAATAAATTTCAATTTTTGAGCATACAAAATTTCTATATGCAACTGTTCCCCTTCTTTATCCGGAATCGGTGCTTTACCAATTGGAATCTGTTTAGGATGACGGTCATACTTGTTCTTGTTACAAGTTATGAAATTTCGTACATATTCTTTCATTTGGTTTCGCATTTCAGGCCAGTAATATAATTTTTCTATCTGATTAATATTTTCTACATGGTTTCGATGCGCTCTGTTATGGGTTTGTTCAATTATACCAGCTTGGCCGTCTCTGTTAGCGACGTCCATAGGAAATAGTTTGGTAAAGATAAATTTATTCTGGAATGTTTCCTTAAGAGGTCTTTGCATTTCGTACAGATCTTCAACTGTACAATGAATCGCTGTTACCAAGTTAGGTCTTATATATTCTTTTAAAATTGTGAGAAGATTCTCAACTGTGTCGTCTTCAATCAAATGTCTTTTATTTCCAAAATTTTCGATTTGTTCATATTATTTGTTGTTTGAACTGATTTAAAGGTTTTTTCGTAAATTTTTTTTATAATCGATGACTAGTCTAAATTTTGGTGAGCCATCGTCATTTGTACCCTTTTTTGGTACCACCCGAATTGGTGCGTAATAAGGACTTCTACTTGGCGTTATAATCTTTTCATTCAACATTCTGTTGATTTCTTTATTTACAAAAGAATTTACAGAGAGAGGATATGGATACTGCCTGCTCCATATAGGCTCCTTGCCCTCTGTGCTTTTTCCTGCTCTTACATCAGTTCTAAATGGAAAATTTGTGTCCACTTCAGGATGTTTTTCAGTGATTTTATACTTTACGTATTCTTTCAATTTTGACAATTCGTCATTTTTATGTTCACATTTGTAAAACGATATTTCTGAGCCTCTTTCGCCCAGTATTGAACAATTATCGCATGGAGTATGATGGTGAAGTGTCCAATAATACGCAGGATACTTGCAACTTGTTTGCTAAACTATTTCAGAAGGTCTACTCAAAGTTTACCACTTCATCGATTTCTGCATTTCATAACTCGTATTTACCAACAATCTCTTCCTTCGAAATTACCGTCGATGATGTTCTTCTGTCAATTTCAAAGTTGACAAGCAGCGCAAAATCTGACAATGAGGGTCTTTGTCCGTTATTTTTCAGAATTTGTTCCGATACCGTTGCAGATCCTTTGGTACTTCTCTTTCGACAATGTCTTAACTGCGGGACTTTCCTAGATTCGTGGAAACTATGTTCAATAAATCCTATATTTAAGTCTGGCGACCGCAATGATATTTGCAACTATAGACCTATAGTTAAGCAAAGCACGCTGGCAAAGATATTTGATCACATTCTTCAACGTAAGCTCTTTGATCACATTAGCAAAGCTATCGTTGAGTGTCAGCATGGATTTTTTCCCGGGAGGTCTACTTCCACCAATTTAGCCTTAGTCACTCATCGAATTGTCGATGCTTTTGAGACTCATGCGCAACTCGACGTCATTTACACCGACTTCTCAAAAGCATTTGACAAAGTTGATCACTCAATTCTGTTACGTAAATTGAAATTGTATGGAATCAATGGAAAACTGTTGAAATTTTTCTCCAGTTTTCTATCGAATAGGAAACTTTTTGTGTCAATTGAAGGAACTAAATCATCTTTGCTTATCGATGCTTGGTCAGGAATTCCACAAGGGACTCACTGTGGTCCCTTATTGTTCCTTATCTTTATTAATGACCTGCCTCAACAATTTAAATTCGCTAAATGCTTAATGTTGTCAGATGATGTTAAACTGTTTTTGACAGTACGTAATATTTTTGACTGCATTAACTTACAATCTGACCTTGATTCTTTTGCTGGATGGTGCAATAACAATAACTTATTTTTAAATACGAACAAATGTTGCGTTGTTTCCTATTCAAAAAAGGTTGGCACCACTATTTTCAACTATAAAATAAATGCTCACTCGTTGAACCGTTCTTATGATATTAAAGATCTGGGTGTATTATTTGACTCCAAACTCTCTTTCTCTAGTCACATTAACTTTATTGTTTCAAAATCGTTTGCAATGATTGGTTTTATTAAACGTAATTCCGTAGACTTTAAAGATCCAATGACGTTGAGATCACTCTACATTTCTTTGGTAAGAAGTCGTCTCGAATACTGCTCATTTATATGGAATCCTTTCTATGAAGTACATTCATGTAAAATTGAGAGAGTTCAGAAAATATTTACTAAAATCGCGTTGCGAATGCTTCGTTGGCCTGATGGCCTCCCATCATATATCAGCAGACGTAAATTACTTGGCCTCCAGGCTTTGTATGAGAGAAGAACTTGTTCCTCGCTCTTGTTTGCCTATAATATAATTAACTCTAACATTACATGCTCTGATTTGTCTAATTTATTCATCCCCTATATTCCACCGCGTAATCTTCGGCATACTAGATTATTTATCGAAGTAACTCGTAAAACAAATTATGCAATGAATGAACCAATCGTTAAAACTATACATCTAGCAAATCGATATAGCAGCGTTCTTAATTTTAATAATAGTTTATATAAATTTAAACTCGAATTGTTTTCTATTTTTAACTAGTCTGTAATAAAGTTTGTAACTTTTTAGACTGAATAAAATAAAATAAAATAAAATAAAATAAAATAAAATAAAATAAAATAAAATAAAATAAATAAAATAAAGATATTGCCGGTAAATTCATCGGCTGGTGCTAAAGGATCTTCATGTCCTAAAGCAAAATATTTTTGTAATAATATATTGCCAGTAAAATCTTCAGCTGGCCTTATGGAATCTTTATGTTCCTCAATGTCAATTTTTTATCGACCGATTTTATGGAACCTTTATGTTCCTCAATTTTTTCATCGGAAGCTTTATGTTCCTTGATTTTTTTATCGGAAGCTTTATGTTCCTTAATTTCTTCATCGGAAGCTTTATGTTCCTTAATTTCTTCATCGGATGCTTTATGTTCCTTAATCTTTTTATCGGAAGCTTTATGTTCCTTAATTTTTTCATCGGAAGCTTTATGTTCCTTAATTTCTTCATCGGAAGCTTTATGTTCCTTGATCTTTTTATCGGAAGCTTTATGTTCCTTGATGCCAATTTTTGTATCGGCTTGTTTTTTGGAAACTTTATGTTCCTTGGTTTTAATTTGTTTAGTAATTTTTTTATTACATTTATTTCTTAAATTTATCGGTAGTTACCTTGGAAACTTTCTGTTCCAAAGGATTTATATTTTTTGCATGAATATTAATGTTCATGCTATTTTCGACACATTCGGTATCACTTTTTTTTCTATACAAAATTTTCTCATTGGCCACGTTGATACGCGCCTCAATTTTTCCAAAAGGAGATCGGATTCCATGTTTTCTATTTCATAAAAAACCTGTTTGACTCCAAATAGGCTTATCAAATGGTAATATTTAATGATTGAATAACCATTCACGGTGTTTACCTTTTTGTAAATGGCTAATTCGTTCCTATTTTCATATACCCCCCTCCCTAGGGTTGCCAGACGTACTGCCTTTGGGAGTAAACGTACTCCTTTTTATTACAATTTACTACCTTGTACTCCTAAAAAAAATAACTGGAAATGTACTCCTTTATTAGTTTTGTACTTCTTTTGTACTCCTGTTTTCAGCTATTAATATTTTATACAGGCAGTAAAATTATAACTGTTGCACAGTTTTTTTTTTTAAATAAAAGGAATTTTTATAGATTTTGCGAAAAAGGGAGTTTATTGTTAATGATCCACAGATTTTACTTAAACTTTATTAATTCGTTTTTAAATTTTAGCCTGAATTTGGGTTTACCGGCGCTAAACACTTTGAGAGAAAAGCGCAAGTAAAAAAAGTAGTTTATTGTTAATTTTCTACATCTTACTTAAATTTTATTAATTAGTTTTTAAATTTTTACCCTCATTCGGGTTTACCAACGGGTTTGGGAGAAAAGCGCAAGCGGCACGCAAGTCTTCGTCGGTTACTTTATTATATATCTTCTGTAACCATAGGCTAATTTTCCCAATTTGGGTCCATTAGACAAAAGACGGAGTTTTTGTCCAACATAAGACATCATACTCAGCCATCGAAAAGACGCTCTTCTTTTGTCAAAAGTGTATAACATTTCATGTTGCACCTCTTTTGTTAGCAAGGGTATATAAAATGTCCCGTGCAAATGAATATTCAGCATTTTTCAAGCGAAAAAACGCAAGTGAAAATTGTGACTTTTGGCCATTTTTCTAAGGAGTTCCTACGGAACCATAGGGGCCGAGGTGGTCGGGAGTAACATTTTTGTTAATGGCGGTGCATGGCCTCTCCAAAAAGGTCGCTTGGAGGTCCCACGCCTACTTCCCCTTCGATCACCATCTCTTTAACGACCGCCCTTACTGGAAAGCCAAACCATTTAGTTATTTATTTTTAACATTTATTTTTGCTTTGAAAAAGATTTCTAAGATATCTTTGTTTTCTTTTACCTAATTAATGGTAATTTGTAACAATAAATTGCATAAAAAATTAAAAAAATTTTTTTTAATGTCTTGTACTGCTTTTTTTCTATCGAAAGTATAAATGTAGTCCTTTCTCCGTTTCAAAATCTGGCAACCCTACCCCTGCCTAATATAACATGAGGTAGCCCCTGTATCGACAAGAGCTTTTAAATGTTTGCCTAATTTGCCATCGTAGAGGTTGATGTAGGGGAGGACATCCCCTCTTCCACTAAAAAATGACTTTCGTTTAAATTGTTTACTCTTTGGGTTTTTTTCCTGCTGACGAAAGCTATGGTCGCTTTCTCTTGGTCGCTTCGGAGCGTGAGCATTTTGGGTTTGAGGGCCCAAATTTTTATTGGCTGCAATAGCACTCGTGCTAGCCATATTTGAGTTGTATTTCATGAAACCATTATTTTGTTGCGGTTTGGTAACAATATTTTTCCGGAATCTTGATAGCGATGGATCTATATCTATGGGTTCTGGTTTAGTCATGTTGTTCCTTAATGGGAACCTCAAGGTATTACTGCTCAATAATGTGTATCGGGCGTTTGTCCGAGTTCGCGAAGTCAAGGCGAGCGACTATCGCATCGAAACTTAACATGGTGCCGTGGTTTGTTAGGACATCATTCGCGTCCTGAGTTACTTTGTTTCTCAAAATCGTAAGAGCCGCGAAGTATTTTCTACTGCCTCTCACGTACAGGCTCATTGCGTTATGAGCTGCTTCGATGTGATTTTATCATGTCAAGGGACTCCTGGCACACTATATTTTCATTAATTGTTTCGGCTTTATAATCTGTAGCCCTACGAGTATTTACTTCTAATTGTGAACGTAAATGTTTAATTTCTTGCCTTAGGTCAATATTGCTATTAGCGATTAATCTTGTAATAAGATCAACTGTCAAGTCACCGTTTGCCATATTTCTGTTTGGTATTTTAATTGTGTTCCGTATATAAAAAAAATTAATTATTCTTTTTATGTTTTTTTTTATCTTATTTTTCAGCACTTTTTTATAGCCACTAACACAATATTCGCAATAATATATATAATTAATATATGTAGATATTGATATAACTTACTCCTAAGCTATGGATGACTTAAGGCTGCTTCCTTTGATCCTTGTTGATTTTCTGACTGATTATCCCTTAATTTCAGGTGAAACAGTTTGTCGTTCCTGCTTGGTGACTGTAGTTATCTTCCTTGAAGTTATCGTCCTTGCTTGGTGATTGTAGTTATCAATTTTTATTTATTTTTATTTGTGATCCCTTCTGGGAAAGGAGGCTCTTCTATTCTGGAGGGTCTGGAATTCACAATCGCAGAATTGAGCTGAGTTATAAACTGTTTTTATTTATGTTATTGGCTATACAAGCCTTTATTTATCGCGGCTAATCCTTTGCAGTATATTTTTAAAAAGCGCGATTTTTTATTTTGTGATTTCGAAACACTCGCGGTTAATCCTTTGGGATACTTATTTTTTCTCCTATTACGTTGATTGAAACGCGCGAACCCCACGTTGGGCGCCAATTATGTTTCCCCGTTTGGGAAATAGTAAAAAAATATGTTTTGATCCGCGGCCTTGCGGATTAATTAAAACACGAATTGAGTTAGTTCCAAACTTTGAAAAAGACTGCTCTTTTTTTCAATCTTAGCTTATTTATAGCATTTACAATAGTTGTTTTCTTTTGTACCCGAGCTGCAAAAGAACGCTCAACTGGCTTATATTCAACTGTCTTATAATTTGCATTCACTTCACAACACTGGTGTCAGCTGTCAAAAAATGTGGACTGTTTGTGAAATTTTTGAGCGAAACATTTAACAAAATGAGTAATTCCGAAGAATCTTTGGTAAATATACATATATATATATTATTATAAATAATTATATTTAACAAGTGATTGTGTACTTTTTGTCCAGATCGTGTCAATGTGTATGGGCGAGCAGCGTGAATTTAGCCAGGCAAGAGCATGGGAAACCATAAGCGAAATACTGGAAACCATCTGAAGACTCGGAAGGCGAAAATAAACATGAGAAGTGTTCCAAATTTGAAGGTACTCCCGCTGCAATGAGTGAGATGGACTTCAAAATTAATATGAGACTGAAACGTGAAACAGTGGAGTATCTAACAAGTAATAAATGCAAAGTTTTTGAAACAAGCACATTTAGCAATTTAAAAAACTTTTTCTATTTCAGCGAAATATTCAATATCTGCGTTTCTTCCTGACCCGTCTGGTGGTAGTAGGTCACGCATTTCACCCAAAAAGGCAGTTTGTTTGTATATTTGGTACATAAGCAACACCGTGACATTTAGGCAGCTAGGTAATTTGTTTGGGGTAGCCACTTCGGTCGCGTGGACAACAGTTCAACGAGTTACCGAATTCTTGGTATCTATTAGCCATGAATACATCAAGTGGCCAGAAGGTGCTTATTTGGAAAATACAACGGAAAATTTTCACCAAAAAAAAAACGTATTCCTGGCGTGATTGAAGCTATAGATTGCACACATATTGTTATTAAGGGTCCGAAAGATCAAAACCAGATGTACTTTAATCGAAAAAAATCGCACAGCTTGGTGCTTCAAGCCGTAGTAGATGCCGATAAAAAGTTCACGAACATAACTTGTGGTGAACCTGGCTCGCTTCATGATTTCAGAGTTTTAAGAAGATCATAACTATTCCACGATGCCGAAAGATATTATGAAGAAATATTCTCAGGTTCCTATTTGATTATCGGAGATTCGGCATATCCGTTGACGAAATGGCTGGTGTCACCATTTAAAGACTATGGAGATTTAACCGAAAGTCAACGAAAATTCAACGAAATACATTCTTCAACGCGAATGGTAGTTGAAAATGCGTTTGGGCTGTTAAAAGGACGTTTCCGAAGGCTGCTGAAATTTACAGAGCAAACAGATTTGAAGATGATTACGAACATCGTGGTCAGTACGTGTGTTGTACATAACACAAGAAAAATGACACAGACGAAGCGAACTCTTTTGTTATTGAAGATGAAATTGAGGAGTCAAATTTGGATGCAAACCTTGATAGGAGACAAAACCTTTTTAATTATTTAAGACACCAAAATATTATTTAAATATATATTACATTCATATATTTGTAAACCATTCTACCAACTAGTTTGAATAAACCAGCAGTGTGACCAGGTCAGCCTTTTCGAAGCTAGATTTAGCATTTTATTTTATGTCATAGCCTCAGAAATTTAGATCTGACTTCGTGGCTTTTTTCTGGTATTTTTTTTATTAAAATCTTCATAATAAAATTCGAACCGGAACTATAACAATATTTCTAAAACTAGTATTCACCGTTGAAATATTACAATAAAAGGGCAAAGTTCCTTGAGAAAATACTGTCTCCGCTTTTTAAAAAACAATACTAAGAATTTTGCTTTAAAACGTATTTTTGCAATTTGATTTTTGGCGTAGTACTTGTGTACTATGATGTAGACAATATTCAAATTTTTATCATTTTACTTATCCTAAACGACTTTTGGTATATTTTTAAGTTATGAGCCGTTATTGGCCTGATACAGGCTATTCTGTGTTTTGACAAGAATTATTTAAGATTTGCGGACCTTATCGAGAAATAATGGACAAAGCAAAAAACAGAGATGAATTCGATATGATAATCAAAACTATGAACTAAAACGTAATCGCGAACATCCAGCAAATGGATACGCAGCTGAAGAAGAAGAGAATCGAGTTTCTAAGGAATTAACATACTGACTTCTTTTCAACTTCAATCAACTTCTTAGCGTATAACTTTTTCTAACCTTTTTAAAAACGAATTTAGCTTCACTTTTTGCGATCATGTGGTCACACTGTAAACAAGTATGAAAACCATAATTAAACAAAAATTCAGTCAACTTATTTCAACATTTTGGTAATTCAAATCAAACAAGCTATGCCGAAGGCTTCATAACTTTCATGAAAATTTCACTTTAACAGATTATGCATTTGAAAAAAATTATATATTCACAGCATACATAGATAGAGGAGATACATACATATATAAAAAATCATATTTAAACAATCAGAGGTATGGAAGATACACCTGATATAGCACAAATCTAAGTGATTTTCACTGCTGTGTGATCGGTATGTAAACTGATTTTCTCAGTAGACTTTGTATTATTATTTATAAAATAGCTTACGAAATTTATCGACTTTAGCTGTCCAAATAAAGGAGTTTTACAGTAAAGCCCTATATCTGAACAATCAGTTTTATGGAGGCAATAAATATGTTATTGTGACCCGATCTTTGTTAATTTTACTGTAAACTTTCTGTTGATAATGAGTGAAAACAGTGCGGAATTTCATGTTTCTAGCTGCAAATATGGAGAAGTTATAACAAAGAATATCATATCTGAACAATCATTTGTATGAAGGCTATAGGTTATAGCGACCCGATCTCGCCATTTTCACCGTAACTATTTTTATTATAATGGGTGGGAATATTGCGAAGTTTCATGTTCCCAGCTGCATAAATGAAGGAGTTATAACAAAAAATCGCATATCTGAACAATCTGTTGTATGGGAGCTATATGTAAAAGTGACCCGATCTTTGTCATTTTCACTGTAAGTATTTTGTTAATAATGGGTGGAAGTATTGCAAAATTTCATGTTCCTAGCTGCATANAAGGAGTTATAACAAAAAATCGCATATCTGAACAATCTGTTGTATGGGAGCTATATGTAAAAGTGACCCGATCTTTGTCATTTTCACTGTAAGTATTTTGTTAATAATGGGTGGAAGTATTGCAAAATTTCATGTTCCTAGCTGCATAAATGGAGAAGTTATGGCAAAAAATCTCATATCTGAACAATCAGTTGTATGGAGGCTATGGGTTATAGCGACCCGATCTTCGCCATTTTCACTGAACGTATTGTTTTGATAATTAGTGATTAGTGATAATGGGTGGAAGTATTGCAAAATTTCATGTTTCTAGCTACTTAAATGGAGGAGTTATAACGAAAAATCTTATATCTGAACAACCAGTTGTATGGGAGCTATAGGTTATAGTGACCCGATCTTTGTAATTTTCACTCTAAGTTTTTTATTGATAATGGGTGGAAGTATTGCAAAATTTCATGTTTCTAGCTACTTAAATGGAGGAGTTATAACGAAAAATCTTATATCTGAACAACCAGTTGTATGGGAGCTATAGGTTATAGTGACCCGATCTTTGTAATTTTCACTCTAAGTTTTTTATTGATAATGGGTGGAAGTATTGCAAAACATCATGTTCCTAGCTGCATAAATGTAGAAGTTATAACGAAAAATCTCATATCTGAACCATCAGTTGTATGGGAGCTATAGGTTATAGTGACCCGATCTTTGTAATTTTCACTCTAAGTTTTTTATTGATAATGGGTGGAAGTATTGCAAAACATCATGTTCCTAGCTGCATAAATGTAGAAGTTATAACGAAAAATCTCATATCTGAACCATCAGTTGTATGGGAGCTATATCTTATAGTGGTCCGATTCTTCCGGTTCCGACAAATGATTAATACATTATAAAAATACACCCACTTACCAAATTGCATCCGGATACCTCGAAAACTGAGAGACTAGATTGCATACAAACAGACGGACATGGCTAAATCGACTCAGCTCGATGTTCTGACCATTTAAGTATACATTTTGATGGGTCTATCTCTTCTTATTCTGGTACTTACAACATCGGACCAAAGTTATAATACTATTTCATACTCATGAAAGGTGTAAAAATCTCAAAATATATCACGAGTACTTTTCTTAAAGCTAATAAAAAAATCAAGGCTATCAAATTCACAGCGAATATCCATGCATATTTCATATTTAATTAAAACAAATAAAAAAATATCAAGAGTACTTTTCTTAAAGTTAAATATTCTTGAATTATTAGCAAAAAACCAACAATACCAACAACCACATGATCAAGTGAATTGCAGCGGAATAGCTGCGCTTGATTGTGTTGGCATAACAAAAATGAAAATAGTGGAAAAAAGCAAACGATAATTTACAAGGCGTACTTAGCACGGTGCATAGGCAACTGGCTGAGTCAGTGGGATCGTCGGTTCGAATCCTACTGAAAGAAGTCTGATGAGGAAATGTGGTGATTTCCGAAATAGCTATCACTTCTACCATTTTTTCAAATTATTGTTGCTTTTCCACAATAAATTTTCATTTAAAAAACGGCCTCGAGCTCAATATAAATTGTTGAATATAATTGTTATAAGGCCAAAAAAATAACAAAAACAAATAACTTAAGGACGAGCACACCTAAAAGTTAAACATTCTAAAAATAGAATTATTAGCAAAAACCAACAATACCAACAACCACATGATCAAGTGAATTGCAGCGGAATAGCTGCGCTTGATTGTGTTGGCATAACAAAAATGAAAATAGTGGAAAAAAGCAAACGATAATTTACAAGGCGTACTTAGCACGGTGCATAGGCAACTGGCTGAGTCAGTGGGATCGTCGGTTCGAATCCTACTGAAAGAAGTCTGATGAGGAAATGTGGTGATTTCCGAAATAGCTATCACTTCTACCATTTTTTCAAATTATTGTTGCTTTTCCACAATAAATTTTCATTTAAAAAACGGCCTCGAGCTCAATATAAATTGTTGAATATAATTGTTATAAGGCCAAAAAAATAACAAAAACAAATAACTTAAGGACGAGCACACCTAAAAGTTAAACATTCTAAAAATAGAATTATTAGCAAAAACCAACAATACCAACAACCACATGATCAAGTGAATTGCAGCGGAATAGCTGCGCTTGATTGTGTTGGCATAACAAAAATGAAAATAGTGGAAAAAAGCAAACGATAATTTACAAGGCGTACTTAGCACGGTGCATAGGCAACTGGCTGAGTCAGTGGGATCGTCGGTTCGAATCCTACTGAAAGAAGTCTGATGAGGAAATGTGGTGATTTCCGAAATAGCTATCACTTCTACCATTTTTTCAAATTATTGTTGCTTTTCCACAATAAATTTTCATTTAAAAAACGGCCTCGAGCTCAATATAAATTGTTGAATATAATTGTTATAAGGCCAAAAAAATAACAAAAACAAATAACTTAAGGACGAGCACACCTAAAAGTTAAACATTCTAAAAATAGAATTATTAGCAAAAACCAACAATACCAACAACCACATGATCAAGTGAATTGCAGCGGAATAGCTGCGCTTGATTGTGTTGGCATAACAAAAATGAAAATAGTGGAAAAAAGCAAACGATAATTTACAAGGCGTACTTAGCACGGTGCATAGGCAACTGGCTGAGTCAGTGGGATCGTCGGTTCGAATCCTACTGAAAGAAGTCTGATGAGGAAATGTGGTGATTTCCGAAATAGCTATCACTTCTACCATTTTTTCAAATTATTGTTGCTTTTCCACAATAAATTTTCATTTAAAAAACGGCCTCGAGCTCAATATAAATTGTTGAATATAATTGTTATAAGGCCAAAAAAATAACAAAAACAAATAACTTAAGGACGAGCACACCTAAAAGTTAAACATTCTAAAAATAGAATTATTAGCAAAAACCAACAATACCAACAACCACATGATCAAGTGAATTGCAGCGGAATAGCTGCGCTTGATTGTGTTGGCATAACAAAAATGAAAATAGTGGAAAAAAGCAAACGATAATTTACAAGGCGTACTTAGCACGGTGCATAGGCAACTGGCTGAGTCAGTGGGATCGTCGGTTCGAATCCTACTGAAAGAAGTCTGATGAGGAAATGTGGTGATTTCCGAAATAGCTATCACTTCTACCATTTTTTCAAATTATTGTTGCTTTTCCACAATAAATTTTCATTTAAAAAACGGCCTCGAGCTCAATATAAATTGTTGAATATAATTGTTATAAGGCCAAAAAAATAACAAAAACAAATAACTTAAGGACGAGCACACCTAAAAGTTAAACATTCTAAAAATAGAATTATTAGCAAAAACCAACAATACCAACAACCACATGATCAAGTGAATTGCAGCGGAATAGCTGCGCTTGATTGTGTTGGCATAACAAAAATGAAAATAGTGGAAAAAAGCAAACGATAATTTACAAGGCGTACTTAGCACGGTGCATAGGCAACTGGCTGAGTCAGTGGGATCGTCGGTTCGAATCCTACTGAAAGAAGTCTGATGAGGAAATGTGGTGATTTCCGAAATAGCTATCACTTCTACCATTTTTTCAAATTATTGTTGCTTTTCCACAATAAAAATTTTCATTTAAAACGGCCTCGAGCTCAATATAAATTGTTGAATATAATTGTTATAAAGGCCAAAAAAATAACAAAAACAAATAACTTAAGGACGAGCACACCTAAAAGTTAAACATTCTAAAAATAGAATTATTAGCAAAAACCAACAATACCAACAACCACATGATCAAGTGAATTGCAGCGGAATAGCTGCGCTTGATTGTGTTGGCATAACAAAAATGAAAATAGTGGAAAAAAGCAAACGATAATTTACAAGGCGTACTTAGCACGGTGCATAGGCAACTGGCTGAGTCAGTGGGATCGTCGGTTCGAATCCTACTGAAAGAAGTCTGATGAGGAAATGTGGTGATTTCCGAAATAGCTATCACTTCTACCATTTTTTCAAATTATTGTTGCTTTTCCACAATAAATTTTCATTTAAAAAACGGCCTCGAGCTCAATATAAATTGTTGAATATAATTGTTATAAGGCCAAAAAAATAACAAAAACAAATAACTTAAGGACGAGCACACCTAAAAGTTAAACATTCTAAAAATAGAATTATTAGCAAAAACCAACAATACCAACAACCACATGATCAAGTGAATTGCAGCGGAATAGCTGCGCTTGATTGTGTTGGCATAACAAAAATGAAAATAGTGGAAAAAAGCAAACGATAATTTACAAGGCGTACTTAGCACGGTGCATAGGCAACTGGCTGAGTCAGTGGGATCGTCGGTTCGAATCCTACTGAAAGAAGTCTGATGAGGAAATGTGGTGATTTCCGAAATAGCTATCACTTCTACCATTTTTTCAAATTATTGTTGCTTTTCCACAATACAAATTTTCATTTAAAACGGCCTCGAGCTCAATATAAATCGTTGAATGCTAATAAAAAATAAAAATTTAAATTCAAAGAAAAAAAGGCCTAATTCAGAAAAAAAGTAAATTAAATAAAATAATTATGAAAGAAGCAAAGTGCTACTTATTTGCCAGTTTTTCCAGCAACTTCAGTTTTCTTTTTTCTATATCATCATCTCTTTCAAATTTTTCTTTAAGCAATTCTTTAAATTGCTGTATAGATTTAACCTTCAATTTTAATTTTTCTTCCGCCTGCAACTCCATTTTTTTTTCGAAATAAGCCTCTCGAGCTGAACGCTTTCTTCGTGGCATTGGAGATGACGATGGTGACGGTGGTGGCAGTGGGGATGGAGATGGCGATGGCAATGGTGACGGTGGTGGTAGTGGCGATGGAGTTGGCGATGGTGACGGTGGTAGCAATGGAGATTGAGATGGTGACGGTGATGGTAGTGGCGATAGAGTTAGCGATGGTGATGGTGGCAGCAGTGACAGAGATGGCTGTGGCGTCTTTGATGATGTTGACACCACTACACTCACCGACAGTACTGTAGCCGGTCTGAAGTCCACGTGGACGGTGTGGTTGTTAGAAATTATTGGGCTCCTCCCAAAGGTTTCATCCATTAGCTCCATAAATTGCGCAAAATAAGGGCTGGCACCTCATTTTAAACTTTTAGTTTTTGTATTTACGCACCGTAATGCCGATTGACAACATATCTTCTAACACATTTGCGTATGCCAACCTCTTTTTTTTAGGGTGCTGGAATTCTTCCTTCCGCGCAAGGTAGCACCGCAAAAAACCTGTGGTTTCTTCGCGGGCCCACCTTCTTCGTTCCTTGTCTTGTATTCCGAAATATAAATCATATTTTATTTGATATTTTTATAAAACACTATGAGACGCTTTTTACTCACTGCTGCTCCATTTTGTTTCTCTTAATTTTGAAGTATGGCTGAAATTTCCCCATCAGTTTGACATTTAGTCTGCACGTTACCGAAGATTTTGTAACCGGAAAATTTTATTACCAAAAAATGTTACCAGTTCTTGTCACCGCGATTCTAGGTACGTTGGTAATGCAGTTAAAATATTCAGCAATTCAGCTATGAAGAGTTGTGCAAATTCTGGCATTGTATATTTCACGGGGCAATACTTTGTTACCAGCTTATGAGATCGCAACAAAACTTACCGGTTACAATAGTGCACAGAATGCGAAAAGGATTTAAAAATTGACAGGAACTTTATTCACCGGTTACAAACTTTTTATTACCAGCGAAGAATAGACCTGTTAGCAGAAATTTCCCTTAGTACTATTCAGTGACTCATTCACAATAGTGCCGCTTTTTTTACTTTGCAACACTATTCATCAGGTCGGCTATTGTTTAAGCGTTTTCAACTCAAACCGCTTATATTAACTCAACTTGCTTATTTTGTGTTGTTGCTTTCCACGTAATTCGATTACCTACCTATCGTTCGTTTGCAAGGCGGGTACAAAAGAAAACAACTAATATTTACTTAACAATTAATTTCACCATAAGGCGTTGGCATTGCATCATGATTCACTAATACAAGGTTGGATAAATATTGACATGTGTGTCAATCGACTGCCTTGTAAGGTTGCATTTCAGAAGGAAAGAGAAAGCGGGTAACCATTTTATCCCCTTTTCTGAAAAGGTAGTGGGAAAGTAGTGTGGTGGTGTTGAAATGTTTTTTTTTTTTTTAATTTAATTAAATATATGAAGCGGATTCCACTCATCTACACAATAGACAATGAATTAACTTTTTTATAGTATAATAAGCATGCCATATAGATACTAAAATGAAATAAATGAATATTCACATAAAATTCTGACCAAAGAAAAATCGTATTGACAAATCGTCACTAGACACGAATAAAGGCACGAGCTCAAAAGTTGACCGCGAAAAAAGGTGCATAAAAAAATTTCAGCGAAGAAAGACTCTTAACATAGGTGACGGCGAAGAAAGGCGCGTTAAAATATTTGACGGCGAAGAAGGACGCACAAACTTATTTTCGCGGTCAACTATGTTTGCGGGTGTAATAGTATGTACATTCCGTTAATAGTTTTTGGGGAATAGTGCTGAAGTGGCAGTCCGTCGCCAAGTATAAATCTATGATTACGCGTCTTTCTTCGCCGTCAACTAGGTTACGCGTCTTTCTTCGCCGAAGTTTTTCTTAAGCGCCTTTTTTCGTAAAATTTTTGTATGCGTCTTTTCTCGCCGTTGAAACACTAGCGAGCCTTTATTCGTGTCTACTGACGAAATATTCCCAAATATTCTAAATAAACCATGGTTGCATTGAAATTCCAGTATATATTAAACAAAATTAATGGAATTCAAACAAATCCTTTATTAAAAGGGATTATATGAAGAAATATACAAATAGTAATGATGTAATTGATATAATGCATATAAATTAATCTATTAAAAAATATATTTGGTGCATTTAAAAATTACATGTTAAATATCTTGAATTGAATTATATTTGGTTTTTTACAAATTTCAATTTGTTAGTAATGTTTTCTACTATTTTTTACAATCAGGTTTGCTAATCATTATATTGGTAACATTTAAAAGTTACATCTTTAACATCGTAATTGAATTAAATTTGGTTTTTTACAAATGTAAATTTTCTGGTAATATTTTCTACTATTTTCTCCAATCAGTATTGCTAATCATTATATTGGTTACATTGAAAAGTTAGATCTTGAGTATCCTAATTTAATTACATTTGATTTTTTAATTAAAATTTGATTTTAATGTTTTGTACTTTTTCCAATCAGTCTTCTTAATCACAATATTGGTAACATTTAAAAAATATGTCTTCAGTATCGTAATTTAATTACATTTCGTTTCTTAAACATGTAAACTTTTGGAAATGTTTTCTACTATTTTCTCTTATCAGTTTTGTTAATCATTATATTGGTTACATTTAAAAAATATGTCTTCAGTATCGTAATTTAATTACATTTCGTTTCTTAAACATGTAAACTTTTGGAAATGTTTTCTACTATTTTCTCTTATCAGTTTTGTTAATCATTATATTGGTTACATTTAAAAAATATGTCTTCAGTATCGTAATTTAATTACATTTCGTTTCTTAAACATGTAAACTTTTGGAAATGTTTTCTACTATTTTCTCTTATCAGTTTTGTTAATCATTATATTGGTTACATTTAAAAAATATGTCTTCAGTATCGTAATTTAATTACATTTCGTTTCTTAAACATGTAAACTTTTGGAAATGTTTTCTACTATTTTCTCTTATCAGTTTTGTTAATCATTATATTGGTTACATTTAAAAAGTAGATCTTGAGTATCCTAATTTAATTACATTTGGTTTTTATACCCGAGCGCACCTGTGCACAAGGGTATTATAACTTTGTTCACATAACGGTTGTTTGTAACAGGCAAAACGAATCGAGATAGATATAGACAAATGTATACATAAATGATCAGAATGAAAAGAGAAATCGATTAAGCGGTGACTGTCTGTCCGTCCGTCCGTCCGTCCGTCTGTGCACACGATAACTCGAGTAAAAATTGAGATATCTTAACGAAACTTGGTACATGCACTTCTTTTGGGCGTAGGACAGATGGTATTGAAAATGGGCGAAATCGGACAATAACCACGCCTACCTCCCATATAACGGTAATTTTCAGAAATACGAAAAGTGCGATATTTTAGTAGCTACTAAAGATAATTCACTCAAAATTGAGTTTTAGACGAAAAATAAGAATATTAAAACATTTTGGCAAATGGG